>NC_135662.1:26047532-26347532 GCF_964188315.1 Podarcis muralis
TGGGCTTGGTTGTGTGTGTGTGCTTTTTTATAAGAACTTGGTTTGAAACTCTTACTATTTCAGGAAATGAAATACAGTTTGGATTTACATAGAATTTTTATGATGTACAAATGGCCACATGGTTTTTGTTTTAATTCTTAGGTATATTATGTTGTACTTTAGCTGGTTAGAAGCCAAAGTGTATATGGGGGGGGGGGGAGAAGAGAAATTCAACTTCTATAGGAAAGGGCTGTGGTGTTGGGTCTGTATTATTGTAACCATGTGGTTGAATCCAGCAAGAGGTGTTCTGCAGGCAGAAACAGGTTTATATAAGCAAACCACCCCCCACTTTGTATATATACAGCTGTTATGTGGAGGGAATGTCTCCAGTAACCCATTTAGTCTCTGGCCTTTCTCTCCGGATCTGTGAATCAACAGCAAGTAAGGTAGCCATGTGTCCCATGTTGATATCATCATCACCATCATCAAATAGATTTATTACCTATTCTTAGACACAAGGTCCCAAGGTTGGCCACAGCAATGCAAAAATGTAGCAATGAAATAAGTTAAAACAATTTACAATCAAAAGAATAGGGTGGGCCCTAAATCCAGACATCTCAGGTGTCATGACCCAAGGTAAAGAGGTAGATTTAGCATATAACAAAAGCTATAGGATAAAGGAGCCAGATGTACCCCGTCCTATGTTTGTAGGGCCCAAGACTGATTTAAGTCAAATAGCCACAAGAAATGAGAGTATGTAAAGCTGCCCATCAACTTTTAACACCTGGGTGGCAAACTAAGCAGGCACGTAGGCCACCTGGCTCCCATTTCTTCCCACTATGGTGAGATGCATAGCATTTCTATTTAAATTATAGTAATTATGGCTAAATGCACATCTATATGTATAAATTAGCACATGCAAATAGGATGCAAATATCTGGCTCATATTCAACGTAGTGCAAGGTCTCTTGTTCCATTAACACAAGGATTTATCCTTATGCAATGGGGCTCCCCCCCCATCTTTTCACCTCCCTTAAGTCTATTCTGGGTTCCCCATCCTCCAGAGCAAATATAGGGAAGGCACTGTGGGAGAAGCGAAGTTCTGTGAGGCAAGTGTTAATCCTTGCACTTTGGATTCTGCTCTCTTTCAGCCTCTTTTCTGGTGAGATGTAAGGGGCCACATTAGCAGTGAACTGTTTGAGCCTGTGGGAAAGTCCTGTTGCTCCCAGTCCAGATCCCTCGTTTTCCCCCACATCACCGTCCAGTTTTCTGTGCTAAGAGAATGACAGTGCCATTCACCTGTACAGGAGGGAAGAAGCCCAGAAGGCAAACTGCCTTGACCATTATGTCTGCGTGGCAACCATGCTTCTCAGATGCAGCACTGCTGAGAGTGTCCTATGCTCCAGAGGAGCACTAGAAACAGGGCTTCTAGTGATGCAGATACAGTTCTCTTGAATCAATTCCTAGCCAAAACCAGATAGGCACCTAGTGCAATGATGTTTGGGTACCTACTGAAGACATCTTTGTTTAGGAAGGATGTCCCTGAGGTGTTATCCAGTTAATTTTCGTTGCTAGAGATCACATGAATGGCTTTATTGTTTAGAGTCCATTGAGCATACTTACATCAGAAAAAGCAAAACCATTAACATAATCTCAACTCATAAGCCCCCTAAAGCCAACTGAAAACACAGCGAAAGGAAAAGCTCTTCCCACATATTCATAACAAGTGGATAAATGTTTTTCTGTTGAATTCTTTTCTGAACAACCAGGTTTTGGCCAAATATCCAGCCCAGTTCAACACCTTTTGCTGCCTGTGGCAAAGGGGAAAATGGCAGTCTCCTTTCCACAATTGAAAGCTGTTGTTGACTCTTATTTCAGTACAGTCAAATCTTACTTCACTTAGCTGTCACTCCCCAACATTTGCTGTCTGAGATCGTTGCCTTACTCTGCCTAATGGTAGGGCCGGTCTTGAAAACCATAAAATGCCAGGGCTTTATATCTCTCAGCCATGGGGCATGCCATAGGGTGAGACCCACCACTGTAAAGTCCCCAGTTGCTGATTGCCAGGCCTCAGATGATGATTGGAGCATGTGAGGAGAAACATATGAATGAAAACAGTCCTTATGTTTCCCAGACCTCACCTTTTAAGACTTCAAGGATTAAACCAGAACTTTGAATTGGGCTCAGAAACAAACTTGCAAAAAAAAAAAATATAAAAAAATGTGCAGCACACAAGATGTTCATAATGTGTTCTGATCGCTTTATCCCAATCAATACCTTGGCAATCGCACTTTGCGCTAGTTGAAGTTTTCAAACACTTTTCAAGGGCAGCCCCACCTAGAATGTATGACAGTAGCCTAACTCTGAGCAATTATCGAAATAATCCTGAACAATTGCAGCAGGCAGTTACATTTGACCCTTATCACACTTTAAACAATAAGCGCACACACACACACACACACACACACACACACGCAGACGCTCAGTCAGCAAACAGGTTTTTGGAACATACAGATCAGCAGAGTTAGTAAATAGAAAAAAGCAGTTCAATTCTGGCATCAAAACACAGATACAGAGAATCTGACTACAAAACAGCATGTTGTAAGTCAGTATTTTCTCTAGGTAGCAGCAGCAGGAATACCGTGTTCATTTAAATTAAACCAGTTCCTTGGATAATAACAAAATAATTAAAGAGGCCACCAAGGGAAAAAAGCCAATTTATTTGAATCATGTTCATAAAAAAAAAATACAACAAGGGCCTGAAGGTACAAAATAATGTAGTTAAGATGGGAGATCAGCAGTTGTTGTTTTTTTAAAAAAATCTTCCCGGATATTAATTATTGTCCCTAGCTTGAGAATAATAGATGAATAGTTTGTCCCTAGCAGTCCCAAGTTTTTAAACCAGACTAGGGTTTTGTTTTTTTTGAAACCCTATTATTCTCAGATGTTATCATTTGAAATCATTTTTCTTGTGTAAATGAAACTAGATTCCTGTAGCCAAACATAGCGAGCTTATACTGATGATAAGTTTCTATCAATATCTGAAATTCAGCTGCTCTCGATGCACTCAGAAGTGTCTTGCCCAGCAATGTGGGGATGCAATTTGAGCTTTCTGGCAGTGGGGTCGTTTCTGCTTACCAGGAGGGGTATGTTTGAGGAGGCCGGCACCTTACAGGCACACCAGCAGGAACCATAATAATAATAATAATAATAATAATAATAATAATAATAATATATTATTTGTACCCTGCCCATCTGGCTGGGTTTCCCCAGCCACTCTGGGCAGTTTCCAACAAAAGATTAAAAATACATTAAAACATTGACCTGCCAAGGAAAATAAAGAATTTATTTATGTATGCTACAACAGCGGCAAGAGTCTTGATTGCACAAGGATGGAAGAACGAGGAAACCCCAACAAAAGAACAGTGGCAAGAGAAATTGATGAACTATGCAGAACTGGCGAAATTGACATGCAAACTGTGAGACAAGGACAACTGTGACTTTAAAGAAGAATGGGAGCCTTTTACAAATTATCTAAAAAGACAACAAAATGAACTGGATTCCTTGGCAGGTTTTGAACAAACACGCACAAATCTATTGAGGGTTAATATAGTAGATATATATTAGAAGGGTGTATACAATTTTACAATATGCAGAGGTTAACATAGGTTGAGAAATCAGAGAGAGGAGCTGAGGGAAGTCTTAGGGGGGAGGGAGGGTTTGCTGGGGAGGTGGGAGGGGAAAAGGGGGGAAAGGGAAATAATGAAGATGATTTGTTTTGATAATTTGTTATGTTGAAATTGTTAATAAAAAACTTTTTTAAAAAACTTCCCTAAACAGGGCTGCCTTCAGATGTCTTCTAAACTCAGGCGTCTTCTAAACCCTAGATTTGGTTCACCAGGGACGCTGCATCATGCTAACTTTCCCACCCAATAAATGGCAGTAATCCCACTGGCGGTAACTTGTCATTGCAGCCCTGCCCCCCAGGCAGGATGCATATCAGTGGCTACTAACTCTGATGGATATGTTCTGTCTCTTCTGTCAGAGTCTGAATACCCTTTGCTGGAAACCAAAGGAGGGGAGAGGTCCTGTTGTGCTCAGGTCCTGCTTTTTGGCTTCCTATAGGCATCAGGTTGGCCACTGTGAGACCTTGGCATGACCCAGCAGGCTCTTCTTATATTATTACAGTCATAATGCACCAGTAGTAATAAAAGCCGTATGTACAGTGGTACCTCGGGTTAAGAACTGAATTCATTCTGGAGGTCTGTTCTTAACCTGAAACTGTTCTTAACCTGAAGCACCACTTTATCCAATGGGGCCTCCCACTGCTGCCGCGCCGCCGCCGTGTGATTTCTGTTCTCATCCTGAAGCAAAGTTCTTAACCCAAGGTACTATTTTTAGGTTAGCGGAGACTGGAACCTGAAGCGTCTGGAACCTGAAGCGTCTGGAACCCGAGGTACCACTGTAATGGATTTTCTATGGCTGGTCTGGAATCTAGAGCATCCTTAGCCAACCTGGTGCCTTCCAAACGTTTTGAACTGCATCAGTTGGAACGGCCAAATTCAGTGCATCAATGCATTTAAAACTGATTCCTTCATCTCAAATCAAAAGCTGAGAGACTGAGTAAGAGCAGCAGGGTACCATGAAGTGGCAGGGCAACGGGGAAGAGGAAGAGGGTCTCAAAGAGGGGTGTAGCCAGAACTGGAGACACACCTGGGCAAGCAGGGGATGAGGAAGGAAGGGGATGGAGAGGGGATGTGGTTCAGTGTACAGGAGGGACCCATCACCAGAGTCAGTGCCAGAGACTGGACTGAAGAAGATGGAGGGATGGTGGAGGTCGCCCCACCTTCTCCTGTAGCTTCCAGAGAAGAGGAAGGCAGTCTAGAATTACTGCAGGAATTTGAGGAAAATAACTGCTCAGAGTCAGGTGAACAGCAGAGTTACGAGGTGTTAGAAGAAGGAGGAGGGGAGGCAGAGCAGCTAGCTGACACATCACTGGACAGTATAACCGACCCCCCTTCTCCCAAAACACAGCGTTCATTAAGGGTGCAAGAACAAAGGGCACAGAGAGAGTTGACCACGGGTGGATGCCATAGAGGCAGATGTTGCTGCTGGAAAGGAAGGGGGGGAGCTCAGTGCGAGCAAGGCCATCATCGGGGAATGACTGGATTTCTCTATCTTTCACTGTGATGACTGAATAAAACCATAAGTGAGAACTTTCTTGTTTCCTCTCTGCTTCTTGGTGCCGTCGGGGGAGGGAGAGAATTCCTCATGCCTGACAATCAGAGGGGCCCTTGTCTCTATGAACACAGCGGGCTCTGAGGTGTAGGGAGCAATGGGAGCGGCGCTCTAGGAGGCTGAGGCAGGCAAGGGCCCACAGCCGAGCTCCCTAGCTAGCGAAGAGGGGCTTGCTAGCTCTTGAAGATGTGTGATTCCTCAGCTGGAGTAGGCTTGGAGCAGGTGAGGGTCACATGTCTCGTCAAGCCCAGATACTGCAATCAACAGGCAAAGTACAAATGGGAAGCAGAGGTGCTGTGTCTGCTCAACTGCCCATGTTGATGGACCTTGACCTGGATGCTCCTGGACCTCTATGGGACTGTGCTTTGACTCTGGACTGTATCCTGACTGCTGGACTTCAGACTTGGCTACTTGGGTTGACCTTGGACTGCGTTTCCTGACTTTCAGACTTTGCTTGTGTGCTTTGCCCCCCCCCCCCCCCCGGGTTTTGACTTTGGACTTGGCATACTGACTTGCTGCCAGGCAGGCCAGGTTGCAGGGTCACACATTAAGTCCCAGTATAGGCCATTAAGAAGGCATGTATTGCGATAAACTATTTATTTAATTCAATATCCATGTCACCCAGTTAAAAACACAATCTCTGTTCTCTAGATATGCAGTGAAGCAGTATTTTGTGATAAAATATGGATTAATATGTATATATATTTAAATAGGAATCTTCCTATGATTGTTGAGGAACCAGGACAGAATGGACTCATGAATGAACACGTGTAAAATTGGCACAGAATAGAAAGGGACTGATCTGTCAATTCTTAATGGCGGGACTCCAGGTTGGCAGCTCCACACACCCAAATATCTTGGTTTTGTAGATGTATAGTGAACTAGGAGCAGTCAGCCTCTGAAAACAGTTAATATTGCAAGGCTTTCCCCAATCAAAATATTTATGTTTGAGTTTTATATCAATTTTCTTTGGCATAAGCATTTCATGTTTCTAATCCCTTAACTACTTTTCCAGAGGAGTGACTTAGTGGCTGTAGCTTAATATAGATATCGTTTTTACTGTCGCAGGAGAAAATAACTGTTTTCAGCCTCGGGAAACGGGGGGGGGGGGGGGAGACCCGCGTTATACAAAAGTTAAGTGAAACAGCTGAAATAACTTATGTGAATTGCTACACAATCTAGTGGGGGGGGGATAATAGAAGACAACCAATCAGAACAAATTGAATGGAAGCCTCACCAGTGTCACCCAATGTATCTCTGTGTTTGGGCGTATACACACATGTACACACATACATATACGTACACCTCTTGGGGGGGGGGAATATTATCACTAAAAACTGGATGTACAGTTTACCTGACTCCACCATATTCTGGGAATAATGCTGGCTAGAACAGAGATAGATGAACCTTTCTAGGTATTCCTCAGGGTGACTTTGAAGTCAACTGATTTGTGTAAACTGAAATAAATCAGTTCAGTCCACACCTGGAATGCTGTGTCTGGTTCTGGGTGCCACAATTTAAGAAGTATGTTGACAAGCTGGAATGTGTGCAGAGGAGGGCAACCAAGAGGATCAAGGGCTTGGAAACCAAGCCTTATGAGGAACGGTTGAGGGAGTTAGTTATGTTTAGCCTGGGAAAGAGGAGACAGAGAGGAGATATGATAGCCATCTTCAAATATCTAAAAGGCTGTCACATGGAGGATGGCGCAAGCTTGTTTTCTCCTCCTCCAGAGGCTAGGACCAGAACCAATGGGTTCAAGTTACAAGAAAGGAGATTCCGATTAAACACCAGGAAGAACTTTCTGACAGGAAGAGCTGTTCGACAGTGGGATGGACTCCCTTGGGAGGTGGTGGACTCTCCTTCCTTGGAGATGTTTAAGCAGAGGTTGGACGACCACCTGTCATGGATGCTTTCGTTTAGATTCCTGCATTGCAAGGGGTTGGATTAGATTACCCTTCCAACTCTACAGTTCTGTGATTCCCTGACATGCTTCATAAATTAACACCTCTCAGCCAACCCCAAAGCACCACTCTGATCCTCACCTCACCTTTCCTTGCCTTCAAACAGACAGTGGGGAATAGAAAGCTTTCTGTCCTTCTCTCCTCTCTCCATTATTCTGCCATGCTGTGCAGACACAAGGACTGAAAGAGAGGTGGCCTTGGAACCTTTAAGTCTTCCAAAGGGCTATGGCAGCAGCCCTTGTGAGGACTCCAGGTCCTAAGTCTACTGTTGTTTCAGTCCCAATGAGTGGCATGTTGCTTATTCCATCTTCTGGAGCCAGCCATGACAGGCTGTTGTCAGCCTGGAAGCCAGATTGCCTGTGATGGCCACCAGAGTCCATGGCTTTAAAAGAGGACTGGGCAAATTTATGGAGGATAAGGCTACTGCTGACTACTAATCGTAACGGCTATGTTCTACCTCCACTAGTTGCTTGAAACTGCAGGAGGGGAGAGCGATGTTTGCTCAGGTTCTGCTTGCAGGTTTCCCATGGCTGGCCATTGGGAGAAGAGGGCTAGTCTCATGTTCTTAAGTCTCTTTGGGAACCAGGGCTCTCTCCAGCCACTGGTCCCACGGGTGGGAGGAGTCTACCGTTCATGGTCTTTCCTACTCACTATGAATGATAGCAAACCCAAGTAGTTTTCGAGGTGAGCAGTAGGATGTTTTCCCGTTCCTCTCGCAAACACTTGCTTTGTGGGAAATGAATCCTTGTCTGTAAGACCACAGGGAATCGCAAATGACAAGGTTGAGCTTTGTGATCCTGCAACAGCACACCATTCCTTTGAGATTTTTTTAGAAGATTCCTCACAAGAACAACACAGAATAGCGTACTTAAAAAATATGACAGGGCAAAAAGAAATATTGACTAGAAAGCACAGAGTCTCAAATACTAGACTTAATGCATTTGGCCGCAATTGGATGATTACCAAAAATAAATTCCCAGACATCTCCCAATGCAGTCAAATATTTATGCAAAAAGGACGGAGCCTTTATCTGGTGGCGCTCTGAAGCACACAATGCCCGGCCTCTCACAATACTGTCATTCATGTGTGCTCATATTGCCAAAGGCAGAAGCCCCTTGCACTGTTTTTTGTGCAATGCTAGCGTATTTCATTACAGGTCCTTTCTCCCTCTCCCACCCCCCACTTAAAAACTCTTGGAGTGGCTTCTTTATCTCAAGAACTTATGATCTTCCAGGATGCACAGGGGTGGGGGGAAACTGATGGCACAGAAATTGTAAAGAAAGAGGTAGGGGATAATTGCAAAGAATGGGCCATTTAATGTATAATTAATTCCCCACTTTTAAATAGCTTTCCAGGAGAAAATAGTGAGCAGAAAGCAGAGATATGAATATATAAGATATTTTCTCTTTAGTCAAGCTGGAGCAAGACAATCATCTCCTTTTCCTGTTCAACTAGCAGGGCAGGAAATTCAAGCCCCACGTAACCTACCGGGGCTGCAATATATAGTCCATTAAGGGAAAATTCAAAACTGAGGCTTAGATTCAGGAGTGCATGAAACAGCTCGTCTGCGGCTGCAGAACTGTAAAACACCAGAATGGCGATGAACATCATAAAACACATCTCAGTTTTTTCAGCTGGGCTTACTTCATTCTCTTTCAGAAATTGCTTTTGAAACAGGGTGGGCTGTAGCACAAGGGCAGAACAGGTGTTCTGCATGCTGAAGCTCCTGGGTTCAGTCTCTGGCATGTCTGCTTTAAAAAGGGATTGGGTGGTAGATTCTGGAGAGTGCTGCCAGCCAGAGCCCCGCATAGGTTGTGGAACTTCAACTCCCATCAACTCCAGCCAGCATTCCCAGTGGTCAGGGATGATGAGTGTGGTGATCACACAGGGTCCCTGGATATTTCACCGTCTATTGATCCCTGTGCCACCACTTTATTTCTCGCTGCCACCACCCAGGCCCTACCTGGTACAATACTGAGTCCAGTCAGGGTTAAATAAACTTCTGTTTATTTATTGCAGTTTAACAAGTGTGTGGTTTCATAAACGGTATCGGTCAATTACAACCATGGGGTGCCTATCCAGACCTATAACTTCCGCTACTTGCTCTCACTCACTAAACCACCTTTCAGATATTTACTTGTCTTCCTAAAGGTAAAGGTAAAGGGACCCCTGACCGTTAGGTCCAGTCGTGGCCGACTCTGGGGTTGCGGCGCTCATCTCGCTTTATTGGCCGAGGGAGCCGGCGTACAGCTTCCAGGTCATGTGGCCAGCATGACTAAGCCGCTTCTGGTGAACCAGAGCAGCGCATGGAAACGCTGTTTACCTTCCCGCCGGAGCGGTACCTATTTATCTACTTGCACTTTGACGTGCTTTTGAACTGCAAGGTTGGCAGGAGCAGGGACCGAGCAACGGGAGCTCAACCCGCAAGGGGATTCAAACCGCCGACCTTCTGATCGGCAAGTCCTAGGCTCTGTGATTTAACCCACAGCGCCTAACTATTTCTGACTCAGCTTATTTCGCTACACAAACTCAACCTACCCACAAACTCTATCCCAATTCACTCCTACTCCAACCAACCACCCAACTCCCAACGAACTCCTCCCTTCACCCCTCCCAGAGCTGGTTTTATAGTCCCCCTGACTCCACCCCCGGGTTCTGATTGGGTAACCCGTTTAACTATTTCACCTCCAGCACTTTCATATGTTAACGTCACAATGAGAACTAGGGACATTTGGAGGTCCACAGGCTCCCCACACATGGAGTAGATAGAGTTAGCCTAAACAGGCTCACCTGTATAATGGAAATAGCCAGCATGGCTCCCACCAGATGTCACATACTACAGTTCCCATCATCCCTTGCCATGGTGACTGGGGTTGATGTGAATTGTAGTGCATGTGTGTGCATTTGTAATGTTTCAAGTCAATCCCTGGCATCTCTAGTTAAAAGGAATTCTCAGTAGCAGAGCTGGAAAAGGCTTCCACTTGAGTTCCTGGAGAATCCAGTTTCACAACCATTGAAATACACAAAACTGTGTATCAATGGTCCAACTCAATACAGTCAAACCTTGGTTCTCAGATGGCTCTGTTTTCAAATGTTTCAGCTCCCAAACGCTGAAAACCCAGAAGTAAATGCTCTGGTTTTTTAATGTGTTTTGGAACCTGAACGTCCGACGCTACTTCCTTTTAGAGTTTCCCTATTGAATTGAGAGGCTGTGGAAGACAGGAGTGCCTGGCGTGCTCTGGTCACGAAGTGTCGGACACGACTAAACCACTAAACGACAACAGCAATTGAATTGAGACTTCTGCTTTCAGTTTTTGGTTTTTGAACGTTTTGGAAGTCAAACAGTCTTCCAAAATGGATTACGTTCAAAAACTGAGGTTCCACTGTAGTATAAAGCACCTTCCTATATTCAAAGCAAAGCTTGGACTTCTTGAAAACTGAGGGAAGAGAGATCCCTTGAAATAAGTAGCAATCACTGGTACCGTGAAAGAAACGTTAACCATTCAGATATCACCCGATGTGTAAAATGACACATTCAAAAAAGTTATCAGATTCCAAGAGTAAGCTCCCAATAATATCAGACTGGCCTCAACTCATTTTCAATTGGTTTTCAGCTCATTTAAAACAGATGTTATATATGTAAATAGCTTTAATTCTATTACTGTTTAGCTCCCCCCCCCCCATGTTTTTAGCAATTCTTGTTTTCAGTTGCTCTGAGTCCCATCAGAGGGGAAAAGATAGAGTATAAATAAACAGACCATTCTCATACTCATCCTTTCCAGAAAAAGGAGTATCCGGTCCCTTGCTAATAACATCCAGGTTTATTCCCTCCTCTAGGGGGCAGCAGTAGTACACAGCGCAGGAACAGCAGGAAGTTGGACCTGAATAGCGCAGGTGGGGAAAGGAAGGAGTAAGGCAACCTCAAGTGATGGAGGATTAAAAGCCTGCTGAAGAAGGGCGACCCTTTCTCCGAAGTATGGCAAGGAAGAGAGGGCAAAAGAACAGTTGCCCAGGGCTTTCTCCTTCCTGTATAATAAAACCAAAACCCTTCCTTGAAAGCACCCGGTAAGTGCTTGTCCTCTCACTGCTTAAGATGTCTGATGGAAATAAAATTGTAGACCACCCCCTCTCCCCATCCTGGCAAGGGATGAATAATGCATTCCTGAGGGTGGGAGCTGAGAATTCCTCTGCGAGGCTCATCTCTGCAATCCAGGTGTCCTTTCTACTCAGATTCTCAGAAGAGGCGCTAAATTATACTATCCATTATCCCAGGCACCATATTTGCATCAAACATTCTTCACATACGTCCTCCTGTCAGAGTACCAGTCACTTCTTGGCTTCAGCTCTGTGGCCACCATTCACTGCTTTTGACATCTTGACACCCGCTGCCTCGCTGGGTGCTTTACAGCATGCTAAACGCTCCTGCCAACCACACGTCCTTCCAGAACCCCTTTATTGTTTGACGGAGACGAAGTTCAGGGCTAGACGGTTTGGAATTCTTCCTTACCAGAAAATCCCATGGCTTTGACTTTTATTTTATTTTAAAGGGGATAAGTTTCCTTCCCGAACCATGCACCTCATAAGCTGATTTAATCATGGGATTTTCCAGATTCATTTGGGACAATAAGCTGCCTGGAAAGGGGAATTTGGGCAATTGAAGCCTTTCTCCACTTTTTTTTTTTTTTTTTTTGCCAACAAGCAAAGCTGCACTTTCGAAATAGTATTATAAAAGGGAGAGCAGCCCATCTAGAAATGGGGCAGAAATTCGGTTCAGTTTGGGCTTCAGTCAGAATTGATCTGATTTGCACTACCCTAAACTGGAACCGACTTTGAAACTGGTGCTTCTCTGAATGTTGCAATGTAGTTCTCTTACCCCAAAAATGTGTACAAAAAAGGTGTATATTTGGAGGAAGCATGCATCTTGGTGAATGTGACAGTCGAAATGAGTTACGTTAGGGAAAATTGCTTGCAAAAATGAATATATTAGGAAAAAATGTATACTGAAATGCGGATGAATTTCCATGATGACGTGTCCCCCCCATTCCCCCCTGCCCTGCCCAAACTGAAGACTGCAAAAAATAAGAGACTCAGAAAAACTGAACTTAACAAATTTGTCCAACCCCGCATCCCTTTAAACATAACTGATTTAATGGCTTGTGATCTTGTGCACAGATTGAATCCTGTTGATTTTCATGGGATGACAGCAGCTTTCCTGAGAGTAGGATAGTAACCCTCACTTGGAAAGATTGACTGATTTTTAAAAGAATAAACAAAGCTATCTACTAAACTTAAAGATTTCACCCAACATTTTTGCTTTGCTAGTTTGTTACTTTCCCACCCCCCTTTTTAGAGTATGCAACTGAGTTTTGTTGAAGCCAGCCTATTTCTTTCATCATGGACATATCCCTCAATATTAAAATATTTCTTTAAATGCCACATACGCTGCACCGTTGCTGGGCATGTTTCATAGACTGAATCGCATAAAAGGTCATTAAAGTTACAGGCTGCGGTTACTTCTGCATGTCAAACAAAAGGTGTCTTAGGGCTGATTTAATGACACGTGAAATTGGTAAACACAGGGCAAGATGGTGACTGCCCGGGAGAACAAAAAAGCTGTACATTTTTCTGTAGTGATGGCAACTGCCTTTCTCCTTCCCTGACTATGGCCTGGACCAGCAGGTTGCATGTTTCAAAATGGGCTTCAGAATCAATGTACCGGAGTTCTGGGCAATGTCAGCCCACTATCAGATGGATGGACAGATTATTAACATGCTTGCTTCTGCTACTTAAACATTCATCTTAACCAATACAGAGAGATATTCGGTCCTTTGAGCATATGGCTTTGAACTGCATTTAACGGGCATATTATATGGAAGTGTGGGGGGGTATCCCGCTTGATAGCTGAGTCCTGCTGAATCAGACCAAAGGTCCACCTGGCCTGGCCTCCCACTTCCCACAGTGGCCATCCAGACGACCTTCTGAAGCCCACAAACAGCTATGAAGGTAATTGCTTTCTCCCTCTCTTGTTCTTCCCAGACTTACTGCCTTTGATGCTGAGCATCACCATGGCAAACAGCCATTGACAGTAGAGCTGAGTGGAAATTTCTCTGAAGATTTTTTTTTTTTGTGAGAGAAAATTTCAGATTTTCTTTAAAAAACAAACAAATAACACCTAATTAAAAGAATGGGGTTGGTGTGTGTATGGACCAATGGTAAAGGTAAAGGTAAAGGACCCCTGGATGGTTAAGTCCACTCAAAGGCGACTATGGGATTGCAGCACCCATTTTGTTTTCAGGCTGAGGGAGCCGGCGTCTGTCCAATGACAGCTTTCTGGGTTATGTGGCCAGCATGACTAAACCGCTTCTAGCGCAACGGGACACTGTGAGGGAACCCAGAGCGCACGGAAATGCCGTTTACCTTCCCAATGCAGTGGTACCTATTTATCTACTTGCACTGGTATGCTTTCGAACTGCTAGGTTGGCAGGAGCTGGGACAGAGCAACAGGAGCTCAACCTGGCATGGGGATACAAACTGATGACCTTCTGATCAGCAAGCCCAAGAGGCTCAGTGGTTTAGACCACAGTGCCACCCACGTACCCAATATGGACCAATAGTGTGACTCTGTATAAGGTAATTCCCTATGTTCTTATGATTACTGTGACCAAGTGTGTTGTCTGAGGCTGCATTATGCAGCAAACTTGCTAAAGGAACCTGGGTTAGGTCACTGCTTGGAGGGGAAACTTGCCTTGAATTCCATTGTGGAAGAAAGAAAAGGTATCCAGCTAAGTTCTGCTGAAAGTAGAGTAAAACAAATGGACCTAAGTTAATTGTGTCCATGAATTTCAATGGGTCTACTCTGTGTGTGGCTAATGTGGAAAGCAACCCACAGGATATACATATCAGAAACAGATAAACCAGGGGTGGGAGAGAACCTAAGGCCTTCTAGATATTTCCAGACTACAATTCTCATCACCTCTTATGGTTGGCAATGCTGGCTGATGCTGATGAGAGTTGGAGTCCAGCAACATCTGGAAGGCCATGGGTTTGCCATCCCTAGTTCATCTAGAGCAGTGGTTCCCATGCCCCACCTAAGCATCTCTAAAATCCTGATCCTCCCCCCTTTGGTAATCCTCATAGAACTCTAGCCCAATGGTTGCCATTAATTTGATTCTGAATTGATTTTAGAATGAATTGATTTTAGAATGTATTTCAATTAATTGATTGTGATTTTATGTAAAGTGTGTTACTTTTACTGTTGTTAGCTGCTCTGAGCCCGGCTTCAGCTGGGGAGGGTGGGATATAAACAAATTATTATTATTATTATTATTATTATTATTATTATTATTATTATTATTATTTAATTCTTATTATTCAAAAAGTGAACTATTCACGTGGAAGAAGCCTAAAATGCCATTCTCTGTTAATAACTCATTCTCGAATTGCCCCCCCCTTAAAACTCCAATTGCCCCCTTTGTGGGGCGTGGGCCCCACATTGGGAACCACAGATCTAGAGAGACTGAAGTATGTATTGGAAAGTTAACCCTGAATGCACCTGCCTCTCCCCCCTATGTTACTCAAAGCAGGGAGGCCTCCCTGTAACACTGCTGCCCCCTCTCTTTCAGGCAATATGCAGGCAATGGCGCCATCGCAAATGACAGGAGGGAATAAGGATGGGAAAGACAATAGCTCAGTGACACAGTGCCTGTTTTGCACGCCAAAGAAGCCAGATTCAGTCCTCAGCATCTTCAGGCAGGGCTAGGAAAGACTCTTGTTATTTGAGGACCCGCCACCCGCTTGAGGATAATAAAGGACACATGGACACAGAATATTAGGTTAATGGGCCTAACAAGCCACAACTTTATTGATTGCAGCATGTGAGAGGTATTGGCTTAGGGATTGGATGCAACAACAGAGCGTGACTCCACTCCCTCAGGAAGGGGTGAGTCTAACAAGAGTTAACCACCAGTGGGAGGAGCCTGTTGATGCAAATACAACTGTAAGCTCCCCCTGATGTCACCGGGGGTCGTGCCATGGCCCTAGCCACCAGCAAGGGCATCGGACAGGGTCCACGACCGCCGGATTCCTTTAACGGAATACCCATAAAGTGGAGGGGTAGGTGATGGCCACACCCTGCCCTCCAATACACAAACATATTCCAATGCCTAACCGCCAATACCTAAAAGTTGTGATGATTTGCTACGAGGTAGGCGAAAAACCAAGTGGCCGGTGCCAATTTGCCAGTTGGATAAAAATTCCTACCAGGACCCTTGGACAACCAAGGCGACCAACCATAGGTCCATAGCAAGGTCAAGAAATGTGATAAGCTAGAGGGAGGATGGGTGGGTGATCCGACGAAAACCAGAAGCGCAATGAGGAGGAAGCACTGCCGCGGCTGCATTTTGAGCAACTAAACCCCACCCCCAAGCCTCCCCCAGGGGGTGTGGCGCGTCAGCCAGGGCAACAGGGCAGGGGCTGGAACGCCCCCTGCTAAAGGCGGGAAACGGCTCCCAATCACAACCCCTCCCCTCTGATAGGAGGAGTGGCTTTCTGAAACCCTGGCTAGCCAATAGCTGTAATACTATCAGGCACAAGGGGACCCTGGAGGATTATAAAACTGTGAATGAGGTGGAGAGACCAGAAACAGGCAGTCACGATAACCCTTTCTAAAATAAATAAATCCAACCAGGAACAGTAAAATAACGCCTGTTTTGGGACCAAATCCCTCTGTAGCATGGGAGATTCTGAGTAACATCAAAAACTTCCTCAAGTGAAAAGTTAAACAAAAAAACAAGGTGGAAGGATTTTTAATTAAAGGGTTTTCTTGTATAATTTCCAGCCTGAGGAAGAGTCAAGGGTTTAATTTCGATACAAGCCCCCATTGCCCAGAAAGAGAAAAGAGTGTCACTCAACTCTCGCTTGCTTGCCTTCAGTGAATTATAATTATAGATAGACCTGCTGACTTACACGATACAACTGAGAAAAATAAGAGGAGTTACATATATCAAAATATGCCTATTTTCTTTATGCACTCCTCTGTGTGAGATGACAGCGGAATCATTATTCTGTGTCAGCCTTTGTTGACAATCCTGTTTTGAGTTCTGCTAATGGAAAACTATCACACTGATTTGCTTCAGTTTAACCTAATCTTCCTGTCACACTACAGGTATTTTCCATTATGCATAGCATATCTATAGTGATAGGTAGACGATTTTGATGAATTCTGACGCAATCTTTAAAATAGCAGCACAGAAGCGCTCTTTTAGAACCGACAATAGCATCAGAGAAATGGCGCCTGTTAGATGTCTAGGGTAATTTGGCTATTTTATTTCATCTTACAAGTGTGTGTGTGTGTGTGTGTGTGTGTGTGTGTGTGTATATATATGAATGACTGGTTGCAGTGGAAGCTGTTTTTATGTTTCCATTGTACCGATTTGTGAGAACAATGCTTCCCTTCTTCCTAGTGATGGGCAAATCTGTCAGTGCTGGTTTCTTTCGGATTCCCATTTTCCCATTCTTAAATTCAGTTCTGCACATTTGCATATCATCAGCATTTAGTACGAATTTCCCCCATATATTTTGTTTCATTGATTTCATTGATTTCCCACCCTTCTTCCCAAGGAGCTCAAGCTGGTGTTTGTGGTTCTCCCCCTCCCCATTTAATCCCCACAAACACCCTGTGAAGTAGGTTAGGCTGAGAGGCAATGACTCACCCAAAGCCACTCAGTGACCTTCATGACCCAGTGGGGATTCGAACCCTGCTCTCCCAGGCCCTAGTCCAACACTCTCACCACCATACCAACACTGGCTTGTGTGCAACTTAGCCTAATAGACACATTTTCGCAAAGCAGTTTTCTGCAATGTGATGCAATTTTGTATATTATTTTAACTAATATATACACATCACCCTAGTATATGCATTTGTAGATGTATTATTAGGCTGGAGTACTGACTGCAAAATTCAGACAAGTGCAATTCTGAAGAATGGCTGTGTTTTGGTTCATGATTCAGAAAGTGTGAATTAGGGAGTTCTGGCACCTCTTTTTCTACAAAAATAGCATTGCCTATAACCCAGTTGGCATAGTCAGGGCCGGCCCAAGCACTTGGATTATTGAGAAGGAACATGAAAAAAGGCAACCACTCCACAACTGCTGAGAAGTTTTCCTGCATAAGCTCCATAGAGATGAATGGGTACAGCTTATTACCATGCCCTTGCGCAGTTCATTTTGAAACATCTTGAAGAAGAAAACTGGACCCATCAGTATGTATATCTTCTTTTTTCTTTCTTTTTGTAAACCTGAATCTCCTAATATACTCTGTTTACTCTTCAACAACTATAGGATCAATTGTTGTGTCGTGTATTATCTCCCCATCCTCTTTAATTAAAAAACAACAGGTTTAACTTAAGGTGCTTCTAGACGACCTCTTTACTGAACATTCATTCTCATTCATTTGTTTAATTTAATGACCATTTAATGAGCACTCCTTCTGATTTGTTTGCTGGTACGTTAAATAATAATGGACGCGGGTGGCGCTGTGGGTTAAACCACAGAGCCTAGGACTTGCCGATCAGAAGCCCGGCGGTTCGAATCCCCGCGACGGGGTGAGCTCCCTTTGCTCAGTCCCTGCTCCTGCCAACCTAGCAGTTCGAAAGCACGTCAAAGTGCAAGTAGATAAATAGGTACCGCTCCGGCAGGAAGGTAAACGGCGTTTCCGTGCGCTGATCTGGTTCGCCAGAAGCGGCTTAGTCATACTGGCCACATGACCTGGAAGCTGTACGCTGGCTCCCTCGGCCAATAAAGCGAGATGAGCGCCACAACCCCAGAGTCAGCCACGACTGGACCTAATGGTCAGGGGTCCCTTTACCTTTTAGGTTAAATAATATGTCGAAGCAAGTGTTACCCCACACTCCCCACTGCAGTTTCCCCTGTCACTTTCCATGTGGCAAAAAGTCTCACTGGCGAAAGCAGGTTTGATGTGCAAAACTTCCTGAATGAGCAATCTGAATTTGCCAGTATGTGATTGAATCCGACCTGAAAATAGCCACCGTCTGGAAATGCCCTAGTTAGCAGAGGTTTGATTTGCCCTTCTTGAAATGAATGGGCAGTGAAACTACCGAACACCTGAGTTAATAGGGGCCAGTTCTATTGGCATCAACCTGGTTAGAGTCGATTTAGAGCTTGAAGCGCACGTCTCTAGGTAGACTGATAGGATTAAAGCAATCTCCGCATGGCAACTATATGTACAGCAGTCCTCAGAGATGGGCAGGAAATGATTAATTTCTCGAGAGTAATTTTCTGTAAAATAGACTGGCCGTGTCTTTTTTTTTTTTTAAGGCTGGAAATGTCACACTCGTACAAGGAGTGTTCTTGGGAGCTGCATTTGATCATTCGTTAACTACTGTGATATAAAATGTAGAAAATCCGTGTGTAATGCTTCAAATCTCTAATCTGGTTTAAAAGGTCAGTTGCAGCCTAAAAGGACTTGACATTTTCCCTTTAAAAATCTGACTTTTTGACTCTGAGCTAACAGCATTTGCAGCCCGAAGGACCCAAAGGATAAATGCAAAAAGCTGATTTCAATTGAACTATTTAGAAAGAGGGGATCTTCTAATTTATAAGATAACATTCACACAGCTTTTTTCCATTAACAACTCAATTGACTGGAAAAAAAATTATTTCCTTGGTTATTTCACCATCTTTCTGTGCTTTTGTACATTTTGCACAGGAGGGGGTCCGGGAGGGAGGCTCAGGATGCGTAATGTCATGACTTGAAAGCAGAAAGCTGGAGGCTTTGTGCAAACAATGTATAATGGCATCTCATCATCTACCCTGCCTGCACTGTCTATTCAGGCAGCATGGATCATCTGTTTCAGCTGGTTAAGGCTGCAATCCTGCACACACACATGCTTAGGAAGTAGTCCCACAAGTGGGACCTGCAACCAGTGGCAGAGCTTCATCCTCTGGCACTGGGGGCAGACAGCAGACGGGGGCGTGGCTGGCGCGTGTCCCGGGGGTGTGGCGTGTCGCCTGCGGGGGCGTGGCACCCAGCACGTGGGGAGCAGCCACGGTGGCACCCCACCGGGATTGTGGTGCCGGCTTTCGGGACTACATCTCCCATCATCTCTGACAATTGCCTGGGGCTGATGGGAGCTGGGAAGCCAACAGCATCTAGAGGGCCACAGGTTAGCTAACTCTGTTGTAAAATGGTTCAAGCAATGGCCCTCAGTTCTCTCTTCCCCTTCAAGAGAGTCTCAACATTTTGTGCCTCACCCCTGCCCGAGTGGTCACTGAGAAAGCAAATTCTCCATTGAGTTTTGTGTGTGGCAGGTTTCCAGCTTTCAGTTCTGTGGACTTCCTGTGGGCATCTGTGAGAACAAGAGGGTGAAGTAGGTGGGTTCCATTTGACTCGACCTGGCAGGGATCTTCTTGCACTTATGCAGGGAGTGGTTGCCATTACTAGCCATTTCTGAGTAAACAGGCAGAGGATTGGCTGACATATGTGGTCTACCGCAATGGTGGTTTTCTTCAGTCAGTTGTCTGGAACTTAATAGGGAGGGTTCCGGCTTGACTTGAGGAAGTAAGCCCAGCTGCAGGCTACATATCTCATGGATATTTTATTTCTTCATTTCATAAATATTATACACCGCTTGATTGTAGAAAAAATCTCAAAGTGGTCTAAAATCGTAGAATTGTGGAGTTAGAAGGGACCCCAATTGTCATCTATCCCAATCCTCTGCAACGCAGGAATCTCAGCTAAAGCATCCATGACAGATGGCCGTCCAACCTCTGCTTAGAAACTTCCAAGGAAGGAAGTCTGTTGACATTTCCATTGCTGCTCTTCCTGTCTTTCTTGCATTTAGTCGGAATCTCCTTTCTTATAACTTGAATCCATTGGTTTGAGTCCTATCCTCTGGAGCAGCAGAAACTAAGCTTGCTCCATCCTCAGTGTTACAGCCCTTTAGATATTTGAAGATGGCCATCATATCTCTTCCTGTTCTACCCTGCGTTGTCGATTGTGCACCAAGCAGGCTTGGTATAGATTACTGCCGATGTCCCTGTTCACTCTATAATTCTATGAAGTCATAAAATATAGGTTATATATAAAGATATGGAATATATTCATCAACCATGAAATGATGATATGAAATACGATGCTTGGGTTGCAAACGTGATCTGTGCAGGATGCACGTTCGCAACCCGTAGCGTTTGCAACCTGCAGCTGCGTGTCTGTGCATGTGCGGGTTGCAATTCAGCACTTCTGCGCATGCACAAAGCGTGATTTAGCGCTTCTGCGCATATGCGACAGCCGAAACTTGGAAGTAACCCGTTCTGGTACTTCCAGGTTTTGGCGGTCCGTAACCTGAAAAAACGCAACCTGAAGCGTCTGTAACCCAAGGTATGACTGTAAGCATTTGGAAAATACCTACTCACTTTACCGATAGGGAATAGACACAGGGAATAGAGACAAGCCCTTTGGGGGCAATCTCTTGTCACACCAGTACAGTCAGGGGAAGGGAATGTGGGGCAGCATTCATTGGCCCTCCCCCGCAAAGAACACTTGGTGGTTGTGGTCCACCCACCCCATCCATGCACTTGAAGCAAGGTCTGGAATGAGAAACCTCATGCAGTTTAGAAACTAGCATGATCTGGGTTCTAAACTGTGTGGAGAGGTGACATATATCACGTAGCGGATGCCTTGCTTCAGACTTCTGACCCCTCAACCCACGGACGGTTGGGGTGGGGCCAGTAAGAATGGGGTGTGTGGTCTGTGAGCACCGTCTCACTGTTCTGCTCATGTGATCGCTTACTGAAACAGGCTACAGAGACCACTCGATTTATGTGATGCTTCTCATACACACACTCACAAGTCCCAATTTGACCCAGCAGCGTGATCCACATTAAAGCCCCACATAACTCTTTTTTCCCTCTTTCAAAATAAAAGTGCCCAGCTTGTGCATCCTTAAAAAAGAGAAAAGTTTAACATAACATAGGGTTTGGCCCACGGCAAAGCTAACACATAGACCTGGCACCATGAGAGGACTTTTAGATGAGCATTCACCAGACATAATGACTGCATCTACATCAGTCACTTGGCAATGGAAAAAAAAATAGTCATTTTAACAGAGCGTTATCACAGGATCAATGTCTCCTAGCTTTCCTTCAATGTTTATTTTTGATAAATGCCTCTGCTTCAGCTCTGCATTTATCTAGCAGTTAGGGGCTATTACATGGTGACAACCTTCTATTCCATTGTCATCGCGTCAGATTCTTGAAAAAGATAATAGGCAGATTTTATTTTTCTTTTGCTGTTCAAATGTTAAGAAAGAAATGGCATTGCTGTTCCTTATTTAGCCACTTCTTGATTTTAATAAATGATTATAGAGATAATTACCGGATTTTGCCTTAAAAACAGAACAAAACCTACAACATAATGCCCTTTGACATTGTGTATGTGTGTGTGTTATACACATCCTAGGCACTACTTTTCAGCCAAAACATCTGAGGCACTTTACTGTTTAAAATAATGTCATACAACAGGAGAGATAAGATATAAAAGGAAAATGAATAGGAACGAAAGAGGAAAATGAATGCACATTCAGATACTAGCTCATTCCTACTTAATGACAAGGTGGTTTTAAACACTGGATAAACCAGTTATGGAGGGATGGAGCCAAATACTCACCGCTGGTAGCGAGGGGGGCCTTCCTGCATCAACTCTTCCATAGATGCAGCCAGGTGGCCTGGCTATGGATGCAGATGCATGAACTGCTGTTCTTCCACAAATAGAACATTGTCAGTCTCCATGATTCATTACCCACCTGGAGAAAAAGTCCATTATCCTATTTGGACTACTTTGCTGTTAATTTTTTAAAAATTACTTCTAAAATTCCACTTCATGATCTTGGCAACACCATAGAGCAAGTTATAATGCTACAAACCAAATAATAATAATAATAATAATAATAATAATAATAATAATAATAATAATAATAATATCATCACTCTGGAATAAAATAGTAGTGAGTAGTGATACAAGAGAACATAATGTAAAATCAGGGTTGCTGTTTTTTTAACCCACCCCACTGCCTGTTCCTTGGCAAATGCCTCCTGGGACAAGAAAGTATTTTTCAGTCTCCTGAAACATTCTGCAGCATAGAACAGGGTGGGCAGAGCAGAAGCTAATTCCATCCTGTTTCGGTCTGTACCGCCGTGTTGCATGCTGTTTGGTTCCACCCCATTGTGCACACTTTGTATACCTTTTTAATATAAATTGTGTCCTTCCTCAAAGAGAGCATGTGTTGCGGTGCGACCTGACAACCAAACCCTGTGTTGTGGGTGGGTACGATTGGACAGCCACAACACCCTATTGGTAGGTCCCTCGATGCTGGGTGTAATCAGGCCAATGGGATGCTAGCCAAACAGATCGAGGGACCTATATATGCCCATGCATGTGACCCTGAGGTTCCTCTTTGGGACAGTGCATCGGAACACCAGCCCACCTCTCCCAATTTTTAGGGCTTTGCGCTTGACCTTGCTATGCCGTCGTGTGTTGTCTGTCGTTGGGACAGGGGCACAGCAGGAATTTTCGCCACTTGGCTGATTGGCTGTTGCCATTTGGGTTTCACCTGCCATGTAGCAAATCGTCACAACTTGTAAGGTTGCGGATAGGCTCTGGTTCAGGGGATAGGGATGGGGGAACATTCTCGCCATCCCTATGTGAAGGGTATTCCATTAAAGGAATCCAGGGACTCAGTGGTTTGGTCAACCCTGAGAGGGGGTTGTGCCCGTGCCTGAGTCCAGGGGGACATCTGGGTGGTGGACTAGCCTGACCCCGGCTTTCCACTGTTCCAGGTGTTCACCCTAGGCTGACCTATGCTGGTGCCCTGGGTCAGCGCTACCTGCATGGCAGGGAGCTAGTCAAACCAGAGCCTATGCAACCACTCACTTGATGTAATCAATAAAGTTGTGGCCTAAATTCTGCCAAAAACCAAAGCAAAATTTGAGTCTTGTCTGGATTTATTTAAGGGGGAGGTTAAAAGGTCTAAACATGCAAAACCGGAGCTTTTTTTTACAAGGCACTCAGTAACACCTTTTATGTGCTGCTATCGATATTATGGGCAATGTTTAGTTCCTCCGATGCTTCCTGTTTCATCATAATGTATCACATCTGATTTGAACCATGGAGGCATGAGGTCATCACACTCATTACCTCGTCCCTGATTGGTTGGGACCGTGCTGTGGAAAAGTATTTCCAAGTTAAGAACAAAATGGTAGCAGTAGCAGACTGGAGACATGGTAACTCCATACTGGAGTGAAAATTGTATGGAACAGTGGAAGGTAGCCCCTGTAGCCACTGGATCTTTTCACCTCCCCAAGCACCAAGTTTCACATTGAAAACCAAACTTCACGAAAAATTGGTGTAGAGCTAGATTTATCTTTCAGAATGAACTGGTTTCCAAAGTGCTGTTTGAAACAGCCTGCCTGAAAGCCACGTGAATATGTTCTCAGTGCCCTGATGTGGCAACCAAGAATACAGGAAGCACTTTTTGTCTCTCTCCACCCACTTCACAGATGTGTTACATTTTTAACCACTTAAGCTCAAGGACCTTTTATTTTTGAAGTTCAGAGGCTCTTCCTTTATTCATCATCAAGTGTTTAGATGAAAGTAACAAATGATAGAGCTAAAAGTCTTTCAGAAACAAAATCCTACCCCCTTCTCCCCACCCTTTTACATAAACAGATCTGCAGGCCTTGCATTTTTCACCATCTGGCCCACAGTGTGAAATGACATTAGTAGCATGTCAGGTTTATTCTCTTATTGGGGGAAAAAGAGGGGGAGGGAGAAAAATACATAATCCTAATCTGCAGTATGAAGAGCATTAAAATGAAAACATCTGCCCTACAGAAAAAGTGTAGATGAACTCTACAGTCAGCAAGCTGCTGGGCTTTGTCAAGAACATGTTTACATTGCTGACGGCTGTAAATTTTCAAGATGGTGACAAGTCTTCTAAAGTATCTTATTCAAATGTTTTTAACTGCATGGCTTTCTTTTTTACCTTGTCAGCTTTATCATTCTTCATAAATTAACTTTTCTTTGTATAAGGGACAGGGGACACCAGATGGATAAAGTGGTTCTGAGAGCTCAAGATCCATTTGAAGGTACACAAACTGTGGGTGCTTATAAAAAGTCCCCAAGTGAACCAGTACGGAGGTAAAATTACAGACCTGCTCAAAAACCGTAAGGATTCAAGTGTGTGAGTACCATTGAAAGCATAGGCAAAGTATGACTTGTTTTAAACACACCCTTAATTTCTCCCCCCTCCGTAAAATCTGTTGTAGGACTTGCAACGCCAAACTCACAACTGCACTTGTTCAGAAGATCAAAGGGCTGACTCATCAAAAGCTTTCTTAAAACAGCAAGCTGGTTGGAAGGAAGGGGGGGGGGTTGTATAGTCTACACAAGGAACCTGATCCCTAACATAAAATGTTTGGTTTATGCTTCCTCTGTTTCCAATTGTATTCTAAACTCCCTGACCACAATCAGCTGAAGTCTCACTGATTTCACATCGTCTATTATTGGAGCACCTTGGAAGGTCCTCTACTGGCCCTCTATCCCATCTTGTTCCACGTTTTGTTGTTTGTTGTTGTTTAGTCGTTTAGTCGTGTCCGACTCTTCATGACCCCATGGACCAGAGCACGGCCGGCACTTCTGTCTTCCCCTGCCTCCCGCAGTTTGGTCAAACTCATGCTGGTAGCTTCGAAGACACTATCCAACCATCTCGTCCTCTGTCGTCCCCTTCTCCTTGTGCCCTCCATCTTTCCCAACATCAGGGTCTTTTCCAGGGAGTCTTCTCTTCTCATGAGGTGGCCAAAGTATTGGAGCCTCAGCTTCACGATCTGTCCTTCCAGTGAGCACTCCGGGCTGATTTCCTTAAGAATGAGTACGTTTGATCTTCTTGCAGTCCATGGGACTCTCAAGAGTCTCCTCCAGCACCATAATTCAAAAGCATCAATTCTTCGGTGATCAGCCTTCTTTATGGTCCAGCTCTCACTTCCATACATCACTACTGGGAAAACCATGGCTTTTACTATACGGACCTTTGTTGGCAAGGTGATGTCTCTACTTTTTAAGATGCTATCTAGGTTTGTCATTGCTTTCCTCTTCTTCCACGTAGCAGGATCCAAAGATAGGGCTCCTTTCACGCTGGCATCACTCCTTCCTGACATTGCTCCTCTGTGGAAACTGAGCGATGCCAAAAAGAAAAAAGAATATGGGAAATGCTGACATTCAGTGCTGGATTTACGTATAAGCTAAACAAGCTATAGCTTAGGGCTCCACTCTCTTGGGGGCCCCCAGAAAATTTCACTATTACAGTCATACCTCGTGTTACGTTTGCCTCACGTTGCGGCTTTTCGGGTTACGAACGTGGCAAACCCGGAAGTATTTACTTCTGGGTTAGCCATGTGCACACGTGAGAAGTAATCTGCACACTTCGCACATGCGCAGAAGCACTCTATCGCGCTTTGCACATGCACAGTAGCGGCACTCTACTTACAGACTTTTCGGGGTGTGAACGGCACCCCAAAACGGATCGCATTCGTAAGCAGAGGTACTACTGTAATATACTTCTTCTTAATTTCAGTTCAACAATTACTTTTGATAAAATACATATTTTGTTATGTGCAAATGGCTTTAGATACCTACTAGGTCCATCAATTACCACATGGCATATATTCAACACAAAAAACAGCAACAATTTGTTGTTGACAAAGGACAGCTGGACATATAAAGGGCCCCATTACCTTCAGTAGCTTAGGGCCTCATCAAACCTAAATCCGGCTCTGCTGACATTAACTAATTTATTGGGTTTGGGGAGGTTCCATCCCCTCAAACTTACAATATGAATACTGTTGCAGTCTCTGGCAGCAATGATCACTTATTGGGAGAGGCATAGCAGGCACCTCGATTGAACCCACCGCTCACATAGATTCTCAGTGTTCTCAGAAACGACAGCACCAAGCCCAGATTCATCAGCCATTGTGGCATGCAGGTAGCTTTGGTCTGTCTGGAAGTTGAATTCCTACTTAATGGCACTCTCCAGCCCTTGCATACATTTCTGAGACTCCATCTAGGAAGCCCACCTGTACCTGAACACTTTTCCTCCTTACTTAGGGTGTACTTAGGATTTTCTGAATTCTGGAGCAATTTTTAGTTTGGTTTTAAAGTGTTGGAGTTGGCATTTTGGGGATAGACCACAATAACAAATTTAAGGGTGAGCAAGATAAATGACAGCATAAAGTTAAAGGGACCCCTGGCCATTAGGTCCAGTTGTGACCGACTCTGGGGTTGCGGTGCTCATCTCGCTTTATTGGCCGAGGGAGCCGGTGTACAGCTTCCAGGTCATGTGGCCAGCATGACTAAGCCGCTTCTGGCGAACCAGATCAGCGCACGGAAATGCCGTTTACCTTCCCGCTGGAGTGGTACCTATTTATCTACTTGCACTTTGACGTGCTTTCGAACTGCTAGGTTGGCAGGAGCAGGGACCGAGCAACAGGAGCTCACCCCGTCACGGGGATTCGAACCGCTGACCTTCTGATCGGCAAGTCCTAGGCTCTGTGGTTTAACCCACAGCGCCACCCGCGTCCCAAATGACAGCATATATGGACATTAATCTCTCTTTTTTTAGTAGATTATGTACAACTGGTAATGAGCATCATAGTAAAATGAGGCTGTCCTTAACTATTTACACATATACATTAAATATGTAAAGTCACTGTTTTATGAGATTTCTCTTTCGTTTCATTTGCACGTTTGCTTCAGTCTTGTGCAGCATCTGCAAGGACCAATATGTGTGTGTTTCTTTTTTTATAAATGTGAAGGGAGTTTGGATTAAATCATGTATTAGCAATATATATCTTAAGATTTCTTCCTTTCATGGGTATGGGAGTAGAGAATCGTTTTCTTTCCTTTTCCAAACACACACACACACACACACACACACACACACACACACACACACACACATTTCCTGCAGTGATTTGGCATACTCCAGACCAGCCTTGTACTTAACTGTAACAAAACTGGAGCTAGGAGACTCATTCTAAATGCAAATACTTGCAGGAAAGTGAAAAGGGGGCTCCAGGTTATTAGGACAGTGAAAATCTTGGCTGTTTTTATTTATCTAGAACATCATAGGAAAAGAGCATGAAAAATATTAACACAGCGTTTATGTTGTAGTCAGAAATGGAGAGTTGACTCAGTGTTTTTACATTTTGGATAAACACCCACCCCACCCATTCTGAAACTGAAGTAATATGCCAGACCATCACTAAGGGCAAAAATATTCAGTTTACCAGTCTTCCTGGGCCACTTTAATATCCTTTGCAGTGACTACAACAGGATAATTTTGTGTGTGTTAGTTTTCACAGTGCATTCTTGATATTTCCTTGGCAGATTCCGAAAAACGAAGGCTTTTTCTCCCCCATTGGGTTTCAGTTTAAGCTACCTCAGCTTGGTAGTTTATCTAACGGACAAATTATGAGGAGGAACCTCTACCCTGTAAAAGGGATTTTTTTGGGGGGTGCGGGTATTGTTTATATTGGTATCAGAGAGAGAGAGAGAGAGAGAGAGAGAGAGAGAGAGAGAGAGAGAGAGAGAGATGTTTGATACAAATTGTTTCAGTTGGAATGAGTCTTGCCAAAGAAAACAGACAGGCAGCTGTTTTCATTGCGTATAATTTTTTTTTGTTAAATATGGCTGCACCTGTGTAAACACAAACTTTATTTCTAAGAAGGGCCCCATGCAGCTGCAAAAGCTTTTAGACCTTGCCAGACATGTTATTTTTATTAAAGCATGTTACATACTAAATAGCTTTTTGCTGGGCTGCCATGCCTTAAGAAAACGTGTATCATTAGAAACCTTGCACATTTTTAACAAGATATATATTTTATTTGTTCTTTATCATATCCTGGCATAGCCACAGTGTACTTCTCAGTTTAATTTTTCATTGACTTTTTATTAGGGCTTAAAATAGGTCCTATAAAATACTATTTAAGTAACCACAAGAGTTTTCTCGTGTATTCAGAGCTCAGCATGGAGATCAGCCAAGCCTCACCAAAGTCCATGGGAACCGTTCCATAGACTTCAACAAGTTTTCCAGACTGCTTGAAAACAAATACTCCAAATATTTCAAAATTCGGAATTAGAGTGTGGATTTTGGGTTTGCAAAAGGAGTACAGAAATCAAACAAACTTGGGAGGGGTGGTGGTAGGAAATCCAAAGATTATCATTTTTAAAACATCATTATATGGAATATTTCTGATCTGCAGGCAGATTCATACCATACCTTTAAACAGTCATTGCTCCCCACAAAGAAATCTGGGAGCTGTAGTTTGTTAAGGGTGCTGAGAGTTGCTAGGATACCCCTATTCCCTTCATGGTGCTACAATTCCCAGAGTTCCCTGTAGAGACAGATTGAGTGTTTAACCAATGCAAGATCAAGTTCAAATGCAGAATGGGTATCATGCTGTGCCTGTAACAGGGCCAATTCTGCTGATCAAAGCAGGCATGGGAGCACATATAGGAAAAGGCCATCTTGTAGGTAAACTGGTCCCAGGTTGTTAAGGGCTTTAAATACTAATAGTACCTCTTTGAACTTGGCCTGGCAGCAGTGTCAAAGCAATGGTTCTTCAACATCAGCTTCGCTGGACTGGTCATGTTCTGCAGATACCTGATTATTGTCTTCCAAATCAACTACTCTATTCCGAACTTAAAAATGGAAAGCGTAATGCTGGTGGTCAAGAAAAGAGTTTCAAAGATTTTCTCAAGGCAAATCTAAAAAACCCGTAGTATAAATGCTGACAACTGGGAAACACTGGCCTGCAAGTGCTCCAATTGGAGAACAGCCTTTACCAAAGGTGTCATGGACATTGAAGATGCTCAAACTCAGGATGAAAGGGAGAAACGTGCTAAGAGGAAGGCACACTTGGCAAACCCTCACCATGATCAACTCCCTCCCGGAAACCAGTGTCCCCACTGTGGAAGGACGTGTGGATCCAGAACTGGCCTCCACAGTCACTTACGGACTCACTTTTAAAACCGTGTTTATGGAAGACAATCTTACTTGGTTATGAGTGATTGGAAAAGAAGAATAAGAATAAGAATAAGAATAAGAATAAGAATAAGAATGAAAACCAGTGCAAATCTTTGAGCACCAGTTTTGCATGCTGCCCAGGCCTTGTTCCTGTCTGCAATCGTACTGCAGCAACTCTGTTGCAGACAAAGGGATCAAAGAGGTAAAGTAGATGGCTAACCTAGAATCATTCTCTTTTGCATTGTAGTTCTTTATGTGCAGGGAACACCATCCAAAACAATGTTTTCATTGGGTTACTCTATGTATATGCTCCAGTATTACAAACCAGCTCCAGTTTTTACTCCTTATTGCCTAACCAGATGTAAAAATTTACTCTTGACAAAAGTTGCTTTGTAACCCTTCCCTTGTTAAAATCAGCTGGCTTTAACAATGGCCAGTAACTATTCTGGAAGCAGCTATGCCTTTCTTCTGCTGTGTTCTCCTGGCTCCCTGGGCTGGGAGTGTCCTCATGGTGTCTGTGTAAATGCTTAGATGGGCAGCTCCACACTCAGGGGATAAAAAACACTAGAAATAAGTCAGAGGTTAAATCATCATAACAAAAGGAAAAAACACTATGAAAAATCACATAGAATTTTTTTTGCTCTCCATTGCCATCTGGTGTCGGATGTTTATAACACATTCAAAACACTGGTTTTTTTTTACTAATGTAGCTGAGTCTGTGGGTCAGAGAGCTAATTTGGAGTTCTGGAAGATTTGCATGTGTTTATTTATTTTCTATACTGCCCTTCATCTGAGGGTCACAGGGTGCTTCATCATCATCATCATCATCGTTATCATATATAATATATTCAGAGTGTTAAGGAGTGAACCTCTACCTTTTGTGCATTTGTAAATACATACATATATTGCAAAATAGCAAAAAGCATATGGTGACCTCATTCCAAAGGAAAGTGGACCCTGATAAGGGCTAGAACCTTGGAACTTTTCACTGCTTAAATAACTGGGTTGTGCACTTTATGCCAATTTATTTTTAGCTTCTGATTTTATCAGTATTTTAATTAATATTCTATATTGACTTACGTAAACCACTTAGAGGTCCCCCCCCACACAATTAAGTGATATATAAAAGTTGACTAATAAAATAAAATAAAATATTTTTGAATCCACATAGAATTCTTGGGCATGTATAGGAGTTATATAAGTACACCGGCGAATATGAATTGTTATTCATGTATTACATAGATATATAATACACACTTCATTAGAAATGCCTGTTTATCAATTTGGATTTAGTACAAGATAATTTGTACCTTTTCTCTCCTCCCCATTGCATGAATATTTCATACGAAATGAATATTTGAGCATCAGGAAATCTAATTTTAGTTGGAGGATTTGATGAGCTGTGAATGTGAAAAGGAGGGATCATATTGCAAAAGACTAAAATATGACAGATATCATTTCTTAAGTTACTCCATACCAAATTAAATCTAGCCACTTAAAGTCAGACCAAACTGAAGTACCTTACAGAATTTAATGATTTAAAGGTCAGATTTTGGCAAGTCTTTCCAATTTCAAAGCTTTATAGAATGTTATATGAAGTACCTTGAGTAGTGATAATGGGTTGTATCCAATGAAGTCATCCTTTCGCAGCTAATTGTGAGCCCATAACCAAGAAACGATTGAAGAATTTCTTTTTTCCCTGGAGAAATTTGGAGAAATTTGGTTCCCTCCAATTTCTCTTCCCACAAATATTGTGTTAAATTCTGAGAGGCCACAGGACATGATAGAGATCTATGAAACTGAGTGTGGTGTGGAGAAATTGGATAGAGAAATGTTTTTCTTCCTCAAAAAATCCTGGAACTTGGGAAACTTCAGTGAAGCTGAATGTTGGAAGATTCAGAACAGACGAATGAAAGTATTTCTCCACGTGGCACATAGCTAAAGTATGGAACTCTCTCCCTTACTGATGACCACCAACATTGATGATTTTAGAAGTAGCAGCATCTTCCTTAATCCTTAATCCTTTAGCTTTTTCTGAAGCAGCTGTGTTGGCAGCCCAGCCGCCATTTTGCAGACCCCACATTGTTCTGGAGCTAACATCATTTCAGGGCATTGTGGAGGGAAGATGGCAGCCACCAAGAAAAATAATAATTGTGGTGTGGAATATTCAGTGAAAATTCTGCTATGTGGCCTTTTTCTAGAGGACAGAGAAAAAAACACCCCCAGAAATTTTCTCAAAGAAATGTCTACTGATAAATGTTGACTGAGCTCTACGACCGTTGTTGAGAGACATCTTGTATTTCCTCGGCGATATACTTGTTCCACATACTACTTTGACTATCATTGTCTCGTCTCTGAGTATTAGGCTGAAGTGTCATGTCCTGCTTTATAGGTTTCCCACTGTGAGAACAGAATGTGGGACTAGATTTCCCTTTGACAGAAGATGCTCACCCAGGAGGTTGGAGCTACAGTGGTGGTATCCCAGCAGGTGTGTTGCTGTGTTTTGCTGGGAAGCAGCAGGCCTTGGATGAAGTATCAAGGATATTGCTTCAGGTGCAGCAGCAGAGCCAATCCAGTGCTCTTGCTGCAAGGCCTTTGCGGCACTGGGGTGCAAAGAACCTCCTGGCACACACACACCCCAGATTGTCCAGAGTTTTTGACCTTTTTTTATGGAGGGCGCATGCGCGGCAGCCCTTACGGTCGCTGTACAAGAGGCCACCTGTACGGATGTCCGTATGGACAGCGCGTGATAGCGGCAGCCCATACGTACGCCGAGTCAGCAGCGCCCATACGGAGTGCGCATGCCCTTGGCTACTCTACAGCTGGGGGGAGGCAGGGGTCATCTTGTCGTCCCCCCAGAGTGACACCCGGGGTGAACCGCCCCCTCCGCCCCCCACTTCTTATGCCCCTGATAACCTGTACACATCTTTTCTATGTTTTAGCTCAACCCAGAGGAGACCACTTGAAAAACCAGTATGCAGAGACTGGGACAGGTCATAAGTAAAGATTCCTTTTTGTGTGTGTGCTAGGTGTAAGATACACACAACACAATCCTCAAGAAATAAATATACACAGGCTGGTGCTCCAATGCAGAGTGTATCGTTATGAGTACAGAAACTGGCAGTTGTGTCGTCCGACTCCCTCTATTTGTGTAAGCTGCACACCCTGAAGAAATGGCTGCTGTCTTAAGCTCCACCACAAAAGGAAACAATGCCACTTTTAGTTTGGAGTTTTGCATATGAAATGCAGCCTGGCTCCAAGTATAAAAACAATGCAGAGAAACCTCAGCATGCTTTGCCCCAATCACACGGGGTAATTCATGTTTTATTAAACCCAGTCCTGAAACATAAAGCATTAGTTGATTATGTGTAACCAAATGATGTTAGATGTCCACGGGCAATTATAATAAAATATTAAAAGCGGTTTCATAGCCTGGGGAAGGGAGGGGGAGGAGGAGAAGAGATAAAAATATACAGCTATATACTTTTGATTTAGTTGCTTCAATTTCCTTTTTCGGACATTAAAAATGTATATAAGAAATGGCTTCTCCACTGCAAGAAGATATGAAGCTATTTTAAAAAAGAAAAAGAAAAAAAGCCAGAACGTCAAGTTAACCAAAGTGTGCCTGAGTTCCTAAAAGTCACAAAGAGTTTGGGCTGCAATGCTACTTGCTTGCAAATGGAGTGAGGCTCCGAAATCCTTTGATAACGAAACCGGAGGTTCTTCGGAGAAAAATCTATCAACTTCGGAAAGAAATAACTCTGGGCAGGAGTCTCTTTTTAAAAAGGCAGGAATGACTTCCTTGATAAAGTCTAAATCATTCCTTAGGTTATGTAATAGAAACGGTTGTGGTTACAAAATTAATCAGTCCCTCCTATTACAGCAAATTGGTGAAGATTCTATTGACATGTCTTCATCTACATGTCTCATCGGAGGTGTCCGTGCCATTTAGCTACAAAGCCCCGGAGGGTTTATTCTTCACAGAATCTTATAATACTTCAATTAAGGGACACCAAGCTGCCAACCAGACAGCCGAGCGTTTATTTCTTGATGACTCCTTAAGTTGTGCCACAGGCCTATCATTAAGAGAATATTTTTCACAGCATGCCGCAAAGATCCTCGCGCCATTAAAAGGAATTGAAAAAGCATCCAATTTGTTGTTTCCACCTAACACAGATATTTTTCATTGCTGGAACAGCCATTAAAAACAATCTGTTTTATTGCCTTCTGAAAAGATCACAGGAAGTACACACAGTGATTTATTTCAGGGGTGACAATAGTATTAAAAGCACCATGAATCTGTAGGATTTGGAATAAATATTCAGAGAAAACAAAACATTACGGAAGTGTGGTTTTTATTGGTATCCATTTATCATGTGCTGCACTTGGCCTGGCATTGCCGACACCCAGGACTGGCCCAAGATATGTCAGTGTCTGCCGTGGAAAAACCAAATGGTTTCCCCACCCGGAATGTACACATTACCATAGGGTACAATTCACTGGCACAATCGACCGAGGGGAGATGGGAATCCTTTTGTGCAAGCCCTACATGTCACTGGGGTTTATGTAGGTGTCCTTCCAACTGGATTATGTTCATAGTTCAAATCAGCCTGGCTTGTATCCAGTGTAGCATTAAGTAACTTGTTCCGTTACCACAAGAATTTGCTTGCGCAATGTAACTTTAGCCCCTTCTCCTTCCACCGTGCACACTTTAAATCTGATCTAGGGCCTGACAGACCTGGAATGGTCCTTGTGCTCACACAGGTGGCCAGGAATGTGTTACAACCCAGGCAAAAACCATTGGGAAACAGTGGTCAGGCTCAAGTCTGGTGGCACAGGAGTGACTATGTCAGAATATGGCTGCTGGGACCCCTGCTTTGAGATCTCCTGTGCCTTACACTAGGCAAACCCGTAACACCAGCAGGGCATGTGTTCAATTGCTCTCTCCTCAAAACCCTTTAGAACTCTGTGGATATTTTGTGTGAAGAAGAACTCCTTCTTCTCCTGGTTGCTTCCATTTCCCCTCTTATGTGAAATTCCTATGGCTTTTGTAACGAATGTGTCTTGTTTCAGCAAGATTGTGCTCACGTACAAGTTTCAGTCAACATTTGATGATCTACCGGTCAACAATAGAAAGTGTCCTTTCATACTGCATCACGGTGTGATACTCAACAACAGAAAGTGTCCTTTCATACTGCATCACGGTGTGGTACGCTGGTTTGACATCATCTGATAGGAAGTGCCTACAGAGGGTGGTGACTACAGCCCAAGATATTATGGGCTGTCCTGTGAATCTGCTGGATGAAATAGCAGAAGAACGTTGCCTCAGGAGAGTGAGGAAAATTCTCAGGGATGATTCACACGCTGGCCGGCACTTTCTTGATCTCCTGCCCTCAGGCAGAAGATATAGAAGCATGATTAGTCGCACCAACAGGGTAAAGAACAGCTTCTATCCGTGGGCTGTTAGGCTGCTGAATGAAAAGATAACAACAGGGCAACTGACTTTCGGGTTTGGTGGGTGTCAGTAAATTAAGACTAAGAGAGCTGAGTGGGGGGTGTTCATGTAATCTCACTGTATACAAGTTGTACAAGTGACAATAAAGTATTTTAATTTCAGTTTCAATATTTCTTCTTCAGTAGCTTTTTACACAGTTGAGCTTGCATAATGTGGTCCAGGGATGGGGAACTTGTGGCCCTCCAGGAGTTGACTGACTCCAACTCCCATCAGCCCCAACCTGCCCTGCCAATTCTCAGACCTCGTCAATTTTCTCCTTGTGCTGTGCCTAGAAATCATGGGTCAGAGTGGTTTTCCGCTGGACCCATGCTTTCTAGGCATGGGTCAGAGTGGTTTCCCCCCTGCTCCTTTCCAAAGGAAACCCCGATCTTTAGTGATAGATCAGAACAATGGGAAATCCAGGAAAAACCCGAATTGCTGTTTGCTCTGATTGAACACTAAAGAGTAGTTTTCCCTGGGAGAAAGCAGCAGGAAGTGTGAATAAGGTGACAGGAATGCAGTTGAGCAACATCTGAAGGCACACAGCTTCTCCAACCCTGTAGCAGTCTGAACAAGAAAATCTTGATACTAATGAAATGGCTCTTACCTTAATTTAAGTTGCTGCTTTATTTCCCATACTAAACGTGTGGGAATGTCAGCATTGATGGTATTTTTCCTGGGTATGTGCCAGCTTAACATTAATTAAATGTTATTGTGATATTTATGCCATCAGTGACATTTTAAAAGATGCTTGGAGGATGCTGTCAAATGGTACTTACTTCGGCTATCAATTAAATAATAATAAAAAGCTTCGGTTTTAGTCATCTTCAACAGGAAAGGGAATCTTCTTTCCCTGATACATTTAGGGTGCCAGTTTGCACCCTCTGAAAAGACAGCCAATACAATTTCCAAGCTATTTCCTAACATTAAGCAAAATTAAATATAGATTGAACATAAAACTGATATTTTAAATTACCTGGCTGACACAGAAGTAATCTCAGTTTTGCACTTCCGACAGTCATTTTGATATGTGGAACTACCCTCCACCGCCATACACTTTTCATTGTATTTCATTGTGAACTACATCCTGTCCAGTAAAGCAGCGTGAATGTATAGCCTTGTGGGAGTGGGGAAATGTCATTTGTGTTGTAGGAGGAAAAATTAGATTAATTTGCTTACATTTTTGAAACTGAGCACTTAATAACCTATATACCTGAAGGAGTGTCTCCACCCCCGTCGTTCAGCACTGAGGTCTAGCTCTGAGGGCCTCACTGGTGCTTTTCTCACTGTGAGAAGTGAGGTCACAGGGAGCCAGGCAGAGGGCCTTCTCAGTAGTTGCACCCGCCCTGTGGAACGCCCTCCCATCAGATGTCAAGGAAATAAACAACCATCTGACTTTTAGAAAACATCTAAAGGCAGCCCTGTATAGGGAAGTTTTCAATGTTTGATGTTTTATTATGCTTTTATATTTGCTGGAAGTTGCCCAGAGTGGCTGGGGCAACCCAGTGAGATGGGCAGGGTACAAATAATAAAATATACTTTACATGGATAGATCTCGTTAGGAAATATGAATTTACTATCATGTCTGATACCCTGAGGATATTTCGTGCAGCAAGCACACACATGGAATCTTTGTCATCTTCTGGTTAAAATCTCCCAGCAAAGAACAGAAATGCTTTGGCCACCCCACTAATGGTACAGTAAATTGCATTTTCTCATTTGGAACAATGTAATAGATTTCTCTACAGAGTGATTTATCATGCAACAATTAGGAGCCCTGGGGAATTAGATGACCATTTAAAATTTTATCAGCTTGTTTCAATAAACTGTTAATGTGACCCTAATGTTTGGGAAGCACTTTAATATAATCAGATTTTAGTTGTTCAATCTACTGACATTAATGGCTAACTCATTAATCACGGGATTCTCACAGAGACCTCTGAGTCTGTGCTAAGTTTAGTGGGCCAGTTCTTACAATAATAAAAACAACAGGCAATTTTCTAGACAGCTTTTTTCCTCACTTTCACAGTAGAATATTGTGTTTGTTAGCAGTTGAATGGGTCACTAAGTAATTCATTAGGGACTTGGAGTGGAAGGGGAATCCTTTAATGTTTGTAGCTCTCTTTTTTAAAAATAAAAAAGGCAACCTCCATTTTATTTAATCCAAAATGGTGCAATTAAATACATACTTCTAATAGATCAATTTCCAGTAATAAAATGAACATTGGGAGAGAAGACGGGAAGCAATTATGCCTTGGTGTTAGGATAGCCGCACATTGTCAAAAACCAAGAACTGAATCACCAAAAGAGGACAAAAGAGGATATAGATTTGCATAAAAATTGCACATTGCATATGCAAATTTAGAAATAATTACTATAATTGAAACATAATACAATACATTTTGCCATAGTGGGGAAGACTGTGACCAGATAAAAAACACAAGCTGTTCTTGGGGTGGCTAACCAGATGCCTAGGAGAAGCCCATAAGCAGGACTTACAACAAAAGAGAATACTCCTTTTAGTGATCTCCACCAATGGTCTTTGGTTGTACATAATCATTATGACCAGTAGGATGCCAAGTCTGAGACAGATGACTCCTCCAAACTGGAGACTGTTGCTGCTAAAGTAGAATATGCAGCCACCACAACTGGTGCACATTTCTCTGTGACTACTATGAGCAAGCATGTGAAATGAAACAGCCACACTGAGTAAACGGGGAATGTGATTTCTCTAGTGAAAATGCTATTGTGGTGTTGGAGGAGAGCTGCACTGAAGAGGAATGGTGGGAGCCACTCCCTCCTCCCTGCTCCTGCTCCTGAATTTTCCCAGAAGCAGGAGGAAAGTATAGATTTGGAACAGTGGCTTGCAGAGGGGCATAGTTCAGACAGCAGAAGCTGGGAAATACTGGATGGGGAACAGCTAGGAGAAGAAACATGGGAAGAGAGAGGGTTAACAGATTCACAGTCATTGGACAGCATTCCTTCGATCTCCCCAAAGTCAGGAAGAGCTCAGAAAGTCTCAGAATAGAGAGCACAGAGGGTACAAACTCAGATTACAAGACGTAGGAGTGACATAGATTAAGAGGGATGGAGGGGGTGTGGTCCTTAATTGGGAGCACCGCCATTTCTAGAAGATGTGTTCTTTGTTCTCTTGCTGTGATTATTAAAATTTCTAACTGGTAAGACGTTCCTTTCTTTGATCTTCTTATCTACTGCCATGGGGAGGAGGAATCCTATTCCCCGAAGCCTGACAACTAAGCACAGAAGCACTGGCAGAGGAAGAGGCGTGGGGGGGGGGGAGGGAGAGCGCACTGCTCCTGGCAGCATGATCCTGGCAGGGAGCCATCGCAGCTACCCCCCCGTCTGCGCTGGGCGCCACACCCCTACAGGTGGCATGCCACGCCCCCAGGATGTGTGTCATGCCCCCAGGACGTGTGCCAGCTCTGCCCCGCCCTGCTCTCTGCCCCTCGGTGCCAGAGCATGAAGCTCCGTCACTGCACAGAAGAGCAGATAGACAGCAATAGTTTGTAAAACATTATCAGGGACTAATTCAGCACGACAGAGGAAACCACATTTTGGCTCAAGTGTCTGCCTTGTTCAAGAGTGACACAGTAGCCTGCAAAGTTTCCCTAGGTAAGGAATTCCACAATGCAGTGACAGCACCAACAAGCAAAACCTGCTTCTTGTTCCTCCTCTTCTAATTTCAGAAGGCCAAGGAGCTTGTAGTAAGGAGCGAAGTGATCTAAGTGTACATCAAAATTCACATGAAGACATTCTGTCACATATCTATTCTAGACCATTTGGTGACTAGGTTGATATTACCAGGATGACATAGGCCAGAATGTATTGGAAGGTAGAATTCAAGAACAGGTGCAAAACAAAGCCAATGTTATGAGCAAGGCCATTGCATGCACCAAGCTCATGTGCCACAAGCAAAATTTGCCACACTTTGTTGCCACTCAACCTACATGGAAGAGGTTTGCAGCGGAATGCTCAATGTATAGTTCAGGCATAGGCAACCTCGGCCCTCCAGATGTTTTGGGACTAAAACTCCCAAGATCTCCAGCTAACAGGACTAGTGGTCAGGGGTGATGGGAATTGTAGTCCCAAAACATCTGGAGGGCCGGGGTTGCCTATGCCTGGTATAGTTTATGCCCATAATGAATGACTCAACCAATCCATTCAGTCAAAGAGGGAGCAGCTGGGCAGAAATCGAGACATACTCAGAAAGAGAAACAGTCGCTGGAAGCAGAGTAGAGATGTATATCAGTCCTTTCTTGTCTGTTAATGGTGTTAAGAGCTGAATCCATATACAGTGTAAGCAAACTTTTATTGACCTTATAAGCTCCATGGTTACATAATCTTACATGGTTTTATTGACAATTTCTTGGAGAGTGTATATGCCCATGGGCCTCTCTTTTATAGACCACTCATGTTATGATTTCTAATATAATACACTAGTCAATCCAACTAGAGTGTCCACAAGAGTCTGTACCTGGTGTACAATTGTGAAGATAAGACCACTGTCTTAGTTTCAAATGACAACATACAGGGTTAGCACACTGTGGCTTGATGGTCTCTCTGGCATTGCAATTAAAATCTTTGATTCATTTGTTTTGCAAGTTATGTTCTCGCAGACTCCTTCTGTGGTCCGTGGATGGGAATACCTCAGTGTTGAACTGCTCCAAGGGCAGAGCTATGCATAAATTCAAGGCAAGGTAAATAACAGGATTGTTGACTTTGTTCAAAAGTCAGACTTGGACTTAACAATTCGTATTGTAAAGAGAACAAGGCCAGTTTTTAAACTGTTCCAGTTTATTCATTGGTCGATGCTGTGGATGCTCAACTGAATGGTGATTAAATATTTATTTTTGTCAATAATTATATACCTTTTGTAAATGATACAAAATCATACTAACTTGGAGCATCTTATACTAATGGGATCTAGTTCACATTTCAAGCATCTCTGACAGCAATGAAGGATTCATTTTAAAAATTGATTTTTGATAGCTTTGGGTTTTCTATAATGATATTGCAATCTAAATTATGTAATGCAATATATAAATTATTCACGGTACTGTCAGCATTGCTTAATGCATATTAAGTTTATTTATAAAACCTGTCTGTGGGCTCAATATATTAAATAAGCAACCTGTCTTAGAGGGAATATGCAGTATTGACAAGTCACATGATATATAGGGTTCAATAAAATGAAAGTAAGTTAGGTCATTCTTAGTTTAATACATTACCAAAACCTGTGTGCACTTTGATAGTCATTTTGTTTGACTGCAAAACTGAACATTCTAAAATAATGGGTATTCAGCCAATTAAAACTGATCTTGATCCTCACGTAGAGATCAGCAAATCAAAAATTGGGCTCAAACTGAAGTTGGGTTAACATGGGTCAGTTACTTCTCAGGGCTGATATTACTCAAGCTTGCAATCCACTGCTCTTTGCATGCAGATTTTAAATACATTGAGTATGTTCAACATGTCAATATCTAAAGGGGGGGGGGAACAAACTCAAAGAGATTCTTGTACAGTAATTCAAACAAGATGGTGTAACTGACAGCTCTGGCTCAGTCCTGATTTAACCATGGTGTTGTCATAAGTGGGTTGTATGTGAACATTTATATCCATGAAAAACACACCGTATCACAAGGGCAAGATGGTTCCACATCTGGGTGGCCAGAGCAAGAACAAGATATTATTATTACTATTTATTTATTAGATTTGTTAACCACCTCATCTCAAGATCTTAGGGCAATTGACAGGGTAAAAACACAGAGGTAAAAACACAAGTAAATAGTTAAAACGAAAACAACAAAACAATTGCCCCCCTCTCACAAACACTTTTAAATGCCTGTAGAATATTACCCAGCCTTATTAAACCAACGAATACAAGTATAAATACAAAATACAAATTACCACATGACTCTTAATAACAAGTTGAAACGGCTCACCCTCCAAAAAACAACACCCACCTGCCCTTTTACCACTGAGAAGAGCTCTGCTAGAGGGTGTTTTGCTGGTGCAGTGCTGGCTAAGAAGAAAGAAACTATCCAGCCATTCAAGTAAGCTCTGTGCTGTGCTTGAATTCCATAGCCTGTGTTTTGAGTATACAAGTACACTGGTGTTGTTGTACAACTGAAGAGGCAGGGTGGTTAATGAGAAGATATATGTGAAAGTAGAGATGGACTGTGCTCTGGGGAGGAAGAGGAATTTTAATTTAACCTGCAAGGCTTCCTCGACTTTAAAAGAAAATCCTCCTCTGTAGCAATGGCTTGACTGGGTTTCCAACAGAGGACTGACATGATGAACGACTTCAGTGCAATACATGACAGTTTTAGTGTACATTATCTGCAGTCCATCATGGAATAATGTGTCACATTAGCCGCTGGAGCCTTCCTGGTTTGATTTAGGTGACTTCATTTGTAGTTAGTTGACTATTTTGAACTACTTTGGTCAAATGGCTCCAGGATTGCTCTGTGACGGGGCTTAGCTTGTTGCAGAGGCAGAACAAAGCCTTTTCTTCACGGGGCACAGGTGCTCCAGAGGTGCAATTTTCCTGCACTTACTGAAAATCGTAATAAAAGCAAAGAAGAGCTAAATTGTAAGAGTAAAGACAGACAAACCTTTGCAATTACACATGTAAAAAAGTGTCACTATTCTAACATTAGCATTATTAACGAAGATTGGCTTGGGGATGTACAGGAAATGCAAGAGCACGATGGCAAAGTTATATTTATTGTGTATATGTGTGAAATACAGTGGAACTTTGGTTTTCAAGCATCTTGGAAGCCAAACATTTCGGAACCCCAACACCGAAACCCGGAAGTACCGTGGTACCTCGGGTTACATGCGCTTCAGGTTACATATGTTTCAGGTTACAGATTCCGCTAACCCAGAAATAATACCTCGGGTTAAGAACATTGCTTCAGGGTGAGAAGAGAAATTGTGCTCCAGCAGCGCAGTGGCAGGATTGGATTGGATTGATCTTTATTACGGCCATTGGCCCGTCACACGACAGTTTCCCATACCAACATAATGTACTTGAACCTCCAAATTTAAAACCGTCAAAACTTACAAAAAACAGACAAGAACCAAAGCAGAACAAAAACAAAAGACCAACATCATACATTACAATAAATTTGTAACATAAACATCACCCTCTGCTCATAAATTAATAGAAGACATCAGTGGTGATATCACCTAGTTACATCCTAAAACATAGATCATGGTTTAAAGGGATTTTCCGAACCGCACAGGAGTCCGTTTCTCTTCTTTAGGGATAGGACGCTGATCAAGAATCTGGCAACCGTGAGTGATCTTAGGGGGTCATCATCATTTAATAGATATCTCAGTTTGGCTTCATTCGTATCATCGGCAATTCCCTTTAGATATTGAGCAAGGAACTTGCTCCTGGCCGATGAGTGAAAAGCACAATCAAGAATTATGTGATGCAACGATTCCGGTGCCCCACTATTACAATCACATAAGAGCGATATCTGTCCATTGGAGAATCTATTTCTCAGCACGTTCGATGGGAAGGTGTTGAATCTTGCCTTTACAAAGGCATATCTATGAGCCGAAGAAGTTAAGGAATTCAAATAGTTTGGGAGCCTTAAGAGGGGTAATAAACCAAGGTTTAGAGGTGAGCAGGTACCATTGAGCGCAGTGGCAGCAGGAGGCCCCATTAGCTAAAGTGGTGCTTCAGGTTAAGAACAGTTTCAGGTTAAGAAGGTACCACTGTCATTGCTTCTGTTTTTGAAGGTGCCCCAGAAGTTGAACGGCTTCCACTGTGTGTTTTTCCATTTTCTCAATGGAAATTGCCAGCAGCCCTTTGCGCCTCAGATGTCAAACGTTTCGGAAGTCAAACAGTCTTCCGGAATGGATTACGTTTGACAACCGAGGTTCCGCTGTATAGATGTTCTATCCAAATTTTGGATGCTGGAGAATTCTGGGAGAAACAGAAAGGGGAGTGAAAATTGCAGACGTTCACTTATTCTTCGTACGTCCAGAATGGATATTAATCTAGTGAATATGATCAGTATTCATTGTTTGTTCATTTATTTATGCCATGTATTATAAAATGTATACACTGCTTGTTTGTTAAAAAACCTCAAAGCCCTTTCCACAAATGATATGTAATTGATTTCATTCCCGGCACCCTGAAATTTGTATTGCATTTGCTTGGCATTGAAATTAATGGGGTGGAATAACGTAATGACAATGCAACATGTGTAGTGTAGGTTGTTTTGTCACAGCAGACAAATACTGTAATGTAGTTTTTGGCGGAAGAGTAAACTGCAGCGAAATGGAAACATTGCTGCATGCGATGAATACAGGGCAGAATGGAAAATGATACTTACATCCAAGGTCTTAATACTCATTAGCTTTCACACGAAGCATGCACATAAATAATCCCCACAGCATCCACAGAAGAAGGGATTCCATAATATCTCCAAAAGAAATGGATTGATATTGTCATAAAGCATTTATGAAGAGGAGAAGCTGGTTTAATAAAGGGGAGTTATACTATGGTTAAGTAGCATATACATTGCATGAACAGATAGAAGAATAAAATAATTTCAGCACTGGATCAAAATGAGATCACAATCGAACGAAAGGTGCACAGTTGTGATCCTATACACCAGGAGTGGAGAACCTCTGATATTTCAGATGTTCTTCAAGTCTAGTTCTCACCATCCCTGACCATCGGCCATGATGGGCGGGGCTGATGATTTCAGTGTCCATTGATTTCAATGTCTTAAGCATGGCAAATCCTTCACTGGCTATGGATCCTAATTAATATATTAAGGTGTTAATAAGACATGCTAAATTATAAAAAAAATGCTAATGTAAACAGATTAATTTTATTGTATTGCACTGTCGGTTATTGATTGATACAAAAATGCAAATCTATTTATTTAAGTACAAACTGCGTCACAAACTTCTTTCATCCTATGATGTCTAGCATGAAGTCAGTCCCATTGAATTCAATAGGAGCTAAGTGTGCATATGTCAAAATGCATTTTTGCTTATGACATACCTTTCAGTGGTGGATAGTATCTTCAAGTCTTAAAAAAAAAAGCAATGAACAGTATGTACAAAACTCACATATCATGAGTACAATCAGCTCCACTTCTTGAGGAAATGTTAGAATGTTCAACATCCATGTTCTCAACAAGTAAATAACACATTCTTTGGCTACATTATGACCAGATTATATCTATTAGTTACTGCTGTGCACCATGTAAATCTCCAGATTCCCCTGGGAGATGAGAAAATCATTTCAGACTTCAATAACTAACAATCAGTTATTGCTCTGGGCAATAATAAAGCTGAATGCAATTACCTAAAGTGAAGTTAGCAGGGTAACAAATGAAATACAGATTTCTCTCTCTCTCTCTCTCTTAAAATAAATGTAGCATCTCCTCATCACACACTACCGCAGTGTACTAGTGGCTTTTTAAAATGCATTGCCTGAGCACTCTTTGAGGTTTGAAATATATGTGATTAAAACTTACCGAAAGTTACTTTTTATGATATCACTTGCATGATTAACACAGGGGTATGAAAGGCTATGGGCTATAAAACTGCAACAGTAAAAACATTCATTCTAGGAAAATAGACATCTTTAAAGGCTATGCACTTGGCCCATAGCATCGTCTCCTATGCATAAAGGCAATACACACACACACACACACACACACACACAAATTGGAAGAGCGTGGAGGGATCTGGTCAGGATCCAAAGGTTCATACAATGATTTCCCCACAAAATGAAGGCATTTTGGGGTACTTTGTTTTCCAAATAGGAGCTCTGCCATGCCCTATGGCAAGCCACTTTTGGAAATAGAAAGTTTCTATCATGCAGCTTGCAATATCACAGGATTCTCCCTTCCCAAGAGTGAATATATACACCTACTAGGCATGTGTATGATTTCTGATTTTAAACAACATATTATAAGGCATTTCTTTAAAACAGAAAAGAAAAAGAAAGCAGTATTTTTGTGCACATGCATTTTTCTCCTCACACTCCTAATTAAGAACTTTCACATTTCAGACTGTGACCAACAGAGCAATATTCTGTCTACACATGATTTTTTAATATGAGAGTCAGAAAATGTGAGTTGTTGCACCACCTTTTCCCCCTACCAGGGCTCTTGCGCTTTAAACAGCCACATAACAGGCAGACAGGGAAAAGCTTCAACTGTGGAATTTCCAAACGTCAGGAAGCTGTTTAATACAAAACCCACGGCAGGCAGAAGGTGGAGATGCCAACCCTGTACATGAGTAGTAGATGTTTGGATACTAGGGGTTTTATGGTCCGCATTAATATACTCCGGTATACCAGGAGAAAAATGCATGTGCACAAAAATACTGCTCTCTTTTTCTTTCTTTCTTTCTTTTTCATACACATGCCTGGTAGGTCCATTCTTAACCTGAAACTGTTCTTAACCTGAAGCACCACTTTAGCTAATGGGGCCTCCCGCTGCTGCCGCCGCGCTGCCAGAGCACGATTTCTGTTCTCATCCTGAAGCAAAGTTCTTAACCCGAGGTACTATTTCTGGGTTAGCGGAGTCTGTAACCTGAAGCGTATGTAACCTGAGGTACCACTGTATAGAATTCTATGATTCTGTGCATTCCATGCAAGATTGGCTCCCAAAGTAGCTTACAGTTAAAGTCTGCACAATCATGCAATATATTACAGATATGTGTGTGCGTGTGAAGCCCTTTCTTCTTGTCAGAACAAACAAGTCATTCCAGAAGAATGGAGCAGAAGGATTTGCAGATGAGCTCCAGATCTGGCTGACGGTAAAGTTGCCCTTCTGTTGATTTGCAGCATCTTCTGGTGTCTGGCTGTTGGTGATGCAGTCTGGTTTCCAGCCTTTTCCCTCCAGAGAAAGGGGGCAGAAGGCACTGCAGGGTCTGGCAGCTGGTAAAGATGCCAACCCGCAGACACAGCCTTTCTGTTGAACTGCAATATTGGGAGCTAGATGCAAGAATCACCTGGTTCAAACCCTTGTTCAGTCGAGAAGTACATGGGATGACCTTGGGCAGATAAGTCTCTCTCGGCTTAACCTATACTGTTTGCTGTGAGTCAAAAAAACCACCGCTCTAAACCTCCTTGGAAGACGAGTAAGATGTTAATTTATAGTAATGGAACACATTTCTGCCACAAATGTTTTCCAATCCAGCTAGACAATCAATGGGCACTTCCAGATGGTGGCTTATTATGGTTAACAGGTCATTGAGATATTGCAAATGGGTTATTGGCAACCAAGTTTTTCAACACTGGATTTTCCCAAGAAAGTGTAAATCTGGATTAAACTAGAAGGGGGGAATACAGGTTGGCATATTGATGAAAATCATGTTGTGTGGGCAGGTCAAAAATTTCAATGTGTAAGGAACACTGGTCACATGATAAATAACCACCTAGAAGCACCCTAATGCTCTTAGCCATGCAGGCAGGGAGGCAAAGTCTACTTTGATAATGTTTGGGGAATGAAGAGATAAGCCTTTTCTTCCCATGTGCTGCTTTCCCAGTAAGAAGCAGACACTCCTACACTTATAATTATTTAAGGGAAAACAGATACATAGCTGCATCCTAAACAATGAAGCAAATGTCTAGTTTAACCCTAATTGTAGACTTTCATTGGATGTATCCCAGTCTTCTGAAATTAGCTCTGGCCAAACCTTTGCTTCAGAATCTTTCCACTGATACTGCAAGGCTTTGAATCCAGCTGTAAAACACAATTCTGTCAGTACTGGCATGAAGAAAGAAGAAGAAGAAAATAAATTAAATGCTTCTTCCAGTGACACAAGTCTCATGAAGAATTAACTAGGATAAGCACTTATTCTATCTGGTGCACTGACAATCTGAACAATGCAGACAAAAATAATAATTAAAACATAGCTTCATGCTGAGATGAAACTTTCAAGAGTCTCAACTGTGTTGAGCTTATGATTTTTCTGTTTTTGTATTTGTGAGCATAATTATGTCCCCGAGGCAGCAGGAGCTAGTGCTTGTCATCTCCCATTTCCCCCTCCAAAGGAAGATTAATTTCTTTACATAGGAATCCAAAAGTTGACGCCAGAGCAATAATAATAAATGTAAACAAAACCTTTTATTTTTTTTATATTCTAAAACGCATAATTTAATGGCACAGTCACATAAATAATGAAAACACTACATATACTTTAGCCAATTAAGGGTAAAGCTGAAAGGTAACATTTAATGAAGTATTGACTCGCTATGTCAACAAAATGATGGCAGGCATCTGTATGGATGATAGCATTTAGCAAAATGCTATAAAATCAATAGAGAGAAAGTGGGGAGTGGGCAGGAGCAGACTTGATGGCTCAGAGTCCGGGTAATGGAATATGGAGCCTTTTGTCCTTCCCTCACCAATGGAGAGAGGCCAAGGTGGCTGAACAGGACAAGTTTCCAATGCCTGGCTGGAAGCCTACATGGAATGAGCTTCCTTTCATAATAGACAGGTGTTTGCATCACAAAGTTAACTCATGCTTCTTCAAATTATCCAGAATCAGTAAAGATAGAAACCTTTTCACACAGTCGTTGAGGTCCAGCAGATACTCACGAAGATGTAAGGAATGGAATCACAGCAGTAGGTGCAATTTCAACGTCAACAGAACCTACACATGTACCACTGTACAGCATGCAAGGCTGTCTCCAAGAAAGCAGAAGCCCTAGGTTTCCCCCCAACCTTGAAATAAACTTATGTAGGTCAACGTATATCCTCAACATGACTAATCAAAGTCAATGCATTAAAAAAAAAAACCACCCCAAAAAACTTGTGGTGAACTCTACCTTGACACCAAACATGAAAAAATCACACTCTTGCACCTAGAAGAATTAGCATCAGGAGTGGCCAGTATTCACATATAGATTACAATGCTCATTCATTTAAAAGTTTACACTGAAGTTACAAGGAGCTCAGAGCTTTTGCCATCCAGTGGGTGACAGGGTGGTTAAAGGATGTTAAGCGGTAGCTAATTTCTCAGATGATCTTGAGTATTGAAACCAAAGGCTCATCCATACACTTCCACTTTCTTGCTGCTCCCCCCTGGGAAAACCTGCTCTTTACCACTGAATCAGAGCAAACGTCAGTCAGTCGGGTTTTCCATGGACTGATGTTTGCTCTGATTCAGCTGCAGATAGGAGGTTTTCCTGGAGAAGCAAGCAGAAAACTTATCGGACCCATGCTTTCTAGGCATCAGGCAACAGAAGTGTGAATGAGCCCCCAAAACCTAGACAGCATCTTAAAAAGCAGAGACATCACCTTGCCGACAAAGGTCTGTATAGCTATGGTTTTCCCAGTAGTGATGTATGGAAGTGAGAGCTGGACCATAAAGAAGGCTGATCGCCAAAGAATTGATGCTTTTGAATTATGGTGCTGGAGGAGACTCTTGAGAGTCCCATGGACTGCAAGAAGAATAAACCTATCCATTCTTAAGGAAATCAGCCCTGAGTGCTCACTGGAAGGACAGATCCTGAAGCTGAGGCTCCAATACTTTGGCCACCTCATGAGAAGAGAAGACTCCCTGGAAAAGACCCTGATGTTGGGAAAGATGGAGGGCACAAGGAGAAGGGGACGACAGAGGACGAGATGGTTGGACAGTGTTCTCGAAGCTACGAATATGAGTGTGACCAAACTGCGGGAGGCAGTGGAAGACAGGAGTGCCTGGCGTGCTCTGGTCCGTGGGGTCACGAACAGTTGGACACAACTAAACGACTAAACAACAACAACAGGAATAATCTTGTATGGTGTTAAAAAAGAAAATTTTTGTTTCATGTATGCGTACTAATCAGCCATTGGAGAGTGCCTGTCTCCTAGTAATCACAAGTGAGCCCTCCAACAGAATGTGCATTGCATTCTCCCTTCTAAAAGGATCGTTCCTGTTCAGGGTTCCGCCTATTTCCTACAAACACAGTCATTCTCTTCCATTTTCCTTTTCCAATTATTACTCATTTCTTGTTTTCGTCTTCCCCCTCCATCCTTTTTGCATTGTGTTTATCAAGTCTGCAAACCCATGGGTAGCGACTGTGTTGCTTTTCATCTCTCAACAGTACAAAGAAAATTTTAGGTATACTCTGTATAATAATTATGATGATGCAGCCATCATTATATAGACAGCTGTGTGTGGAGATATTGCACAAAAACATACCATTTGTATCTCTACACAAAGATGCACTGTGTACCCCCTCATCGACATCTGTATCGGCAAGGACCAGACCACCCAGTGTCAGGGCTGGAGAACCATTTTTGCACCAAGGCATTTCCCCCCCTAGGAATGAGACGTAAATATTCACTGATATATGAGGGGAAATACATGGGGCACTTTGGGAAGGCTTCTGCGTGGTGGCTTCGGTCATCTGGTGAGGTTTTCCCGATGGTGCCACATGCTCCTGCAATTCAGTTTGTGGCTGCCCAGAGCAGGGTCTTTAGTGTAGTGGCACCTGCTACCTGGAATACCATATCCAATATACAATAATTAAAACTATACATTTAAAAATAATAATAAAAATTATTAAGTGGTTTTATTAATTACATGTTTATGATATTACATTGTTTCTAAATTACTATGTGCTGTGCAATATTTATTTTCATACCATATTGGCATCTTTTATATTAAGTAATTGATACATTTTTTAAAATAAACAGAACAAAAGCTCCCCCCACCCCGGGACTGTAGTGATCATAAAAACTCCAAAACACTGCTGGACACCACTTTATATTATAACGTTGATCATTATAACTTCCGAGGGTTAATGAAGGCTTAGCCCTGATTCTGGGCCAGGCTGTTTTCTACGCCCGTCAGCCTGCTCTCCCCCCCAAATTAATTTTTGCCGACTTCAATTTTTAAAAACAGATGTCTGGCAGATATAATAAAATTCTTCAAAATGTACAACAGAAGTGAAATCTTACTAGATATTTATGGGACATGACCCAAGCTGATCTATGTGAACGCCCCCCACCCCCCCGCAGCTTGAGCCCTGGGCAACTGCCTAACGATAGCCCGGGACCCTTTTCTGGCGCCGGCGAAGTGCCTCTGAGCATGAGCTGAGGGCCGTTTTTCTTACAACGCCGCCCACATATTTGGGGAAGGTTTCTCCAGGTCTTTGGACAAGAAATTAAGTTCTGTTGGGAGGCGAGGGGGTGCTTAGAAGAAAACGGTTCGCAGTTGAGCTGGAGTTGCATGTTTTATTTCTGTCCTCGTGATTTTATTTCTGTCCTCAACCTGCCCCGTTTCAGAGCAAAAGTCTGCCGTCTCCTCCATTGGGCTGGGTTGACACGGACGGGAGGGAGAGGCGGACCCGTCCCCGCCCGACGAGGAGGGGGGGGCGTCCCTCGGACACGGAGAACCCGCCATTAGAGGAGGAGGAGGAGGCGGAGCCGACACGTTCAGTGAAGGTATTGAGGCGCTGGCCGGTGTTTGGCGGGATCCGCGCGGGGTGGGGGGTGGGGAGGAGGGGACAGAACGGAGGGAGACTTGACGGCCGCGGCGCAGCCGGCCCCTCCCACACTCGAGCGCACGCGCCTGGCCAGCCCCCAGCTAACGGCCGACCTAGCAGGAATTCGCGCGCCCGCCAGGCTGGCGAAGGCCGGGGCTTGCTCAAGGGACGCTTTGCCCAGCTCGATTTCCTTGCCTACCATTGGCCACCGCGGAAGGGCTCGGCTTCGCGATTGGCTAGGCCCTGCTGCCAATCTTGGTTTGTTTCGAAGTCCACGCGTCCTTTTGTCTTCGGAGGGGAGGGCGTTGAAATGCGCCGCGGTGGCCATATTGCTTTAGGGTGGTGAGGTACCACGGGGGGGGGGGGGAGGTTAGAGTGGAGAGGAAGAAATCTCAGCTGAGGAGGAAGAGCGACTAGCTGTAAGCCAGGGAAACAAAAAGGGGAAAGATGAGGGGATGTGTGTTGTTAAACCTTGCCCTTCAGCATCATTTGTTAGGGTGCGCTTGTCGTCCCCACCCCCGCCGTTTAAAGTCATTACAGGTCCACTTAGCTGCTTCTTGGACACCTAGCGCAGGTCTCTTTTGTGAGATCCCGTGGCCCATCATGGACCTGCTTAAATCATCCCTGTTTAGTTGCAGGCTTGCATTTGACTCCAAGATTGTGGAGAGGGGAGGAAATGGGGACTGTATTTGGAGTGGAGGTTCTGGATCATAACTGTCAACGTTTTCCCTTTTTAAAGGGAAATTCCCTTATTCCGAATAGGATTCCTCGCAACAAAAGGGAAAAGCTATGCTCTGGATGACAGAGACGTGGGTGGCGCTGTGGGTCAAACCACAGAGCCTAGGACTTGCCAATCAGAAGGTTGGCGGTTCAAATCTCCGCGACAGGGTGAGCTCCCGTTGTTGGGTCCCTGCTCCTGCCAACCTAGCAGTTCGAAAGCACGTCAAAGTGCAAGTAGATAAATAGGTACCACTCCGGCAGGCAGGTAAACAGCGTTTCCGTGCGCTGCTCTGGTTCGCCAGAAGCGGCTTAGTCATGCTGGCCACATGACCTGGAAGCTGTATGCCAGCTCCCTCGGCCAATAAAGCGAGATGAGCGCCGCAACCCCAGAGTCGGTCACGAATGGACCTAATGGTCAGGGGTCCCTTTACCTTTATGCTCTGGATGATGATGGCTCCCTCCCTCCTGACCTAGAACCAGTGCTCCCCCCCCCCCCCAAAAAAAAGAATGTTTATGGGTACTCTCATTTTCCTACTCATATTGAAATACTGCCCCTCAATGAGGCCAAACTTAGATTCGCAAAATGTTTATGTGGATCCCATGAGTCCCCCCAGAAAAAAAGCACTGCCTAGAACCAGTTGGATCTTCCAGCCACGCTCATGTCACTCTGACAATGCAATTGACCTTCTGTAGACCTGCCAAGTCTTTTGGCATAGTTAGTGCTCATCTACCTCTCACAATTTGAGGGAATACTAAAAAAAAAAAATACAGCTGAGCTGGAGTGGGCTAATCTCTTCTGATTTGCCGCAGGGATGCACAGAGGTTCCACATACTTGCAGAAGATGCACATTGTCCACCCCACCTGATGGATCCCTGGAACCTAAGAGTGCTTTGCATTTATGTCCTCCTAAAAACTGTGGTTGGTGGTGTATAAAAAAGAAAGGCCAAGTTCCTCTCGGTGAATGACACTGACTAACCTTGTTTGTTTGTGTGTGTGTGTTTGGCAGCTTTTTCTCACTGCAGGGAAATTATTAGATTTCCTGAGGCTAAAAGGCTTCTTTCAGCCACAAGATTGTCATGGACCAAACTGGTCAAGCAAGTATCAGTGGTGAACCACAAGAAATAAACTATATCCTAGTGACTATTGTGCAGTATCATAGTCCATACAAGGTGCCACATCCCCCCCCCCCAACCTATCAACATGATGCCTCACAAAGTGGCACATTCACACTTCTCACCCACAACACTCAGTCCTCTGCCATCTCCGTTGCTTTCCTACCAAGTCAGACCACTGATCCATGTAGCTCAGTATTGCCAACACTAACTGGCAGTGACTGCAGGATTGTTGTTTTTAAGGCAGGAGTCCTTTGCAGCCATACCTGGAGATGGCATGAGTTGAATATGGAACTCTTTGCATGCAAAACATGTGTTTCACCACTGAGCCTTGCCCTGTGGCCTTTCTTCCTCATCCACTGGTACTAGCCAGTGCTGCTGCTGTCAGTCTGCATGGTGTTGGCTTGGCAAAACCTCCACACTCCTATTGTTGGGTGGTAGCCCTTGATGTTGGGACGTGGGTGGCGCTGTGGGTAAAACCTCAGCGCCTAGGACTTGCGGATCGTCAGGTCGCCGGTTCGAATCCCCGCGGCGGGGTGCGCTCCTGTTGCTCGGTCCCAGCGCCTGCCAACCTAGCAGTTTGAAAGCACCCCTGGGTGCAAGTAGATAAATAGGGACCGCTTACTAGCGGGAAGGTAAATGGCGTTTTCGTGTGCTGCTCTGGCTTGCCAGATGCAGCTTGTCATGCTGGCCACGTGACCCGGAAGTGTCTTCGGACAGCGCTGGCCCCCAGCCTCTTAAGCGAGGTGGGTGCACAACCCCAGAGTCGGACACGACTGGCCCGTATGGGCAGGGGTACCTTTACCTTTACCTAGCCCTTGATGTTGCTCCTGGGCCAAGCTGGTGGTTAGGTTGGTGGGCTGGGCAATGCATGGCTAAGGATGGAGCAGTGTGCAAGTTGGCTGCTAGAAGCAAAGTTCTAATGTGTGATAAGTAGTGCCACACCCATTCCTTCCCTAAGACATTTGTCCATGCACCTGGAAATGAATTTTTCATTGGATTAAAGTTAAAGTTTAATATTGTGCTGGTAGCTGGTCTGGCCATTAGAAAAACATGCAAACTTGTTTTTTTAAAAAAGCCAGCCTGCTGGTAGTCCTAGAAGATGCTGCTCCCACTCTGTGCAAATTGTGAACGTTCAGCTAGAAGTCAATGAAAATAAGAATTTAAAACCAAGAAGGCTTAACTTTATTACTCAGGATTAACACATGCAAAGGTAAAAAAAGATTGTGTAGTGTGATCCTAAGTAGGTTTACGTTCCATTGATTTCAGTGAAACTTACTGAATCAAACAATCCTCAGTATACTGTAAATAAGACTGCAGGCAGCTGTAGTGGGTTGCTTTTTAAAAACAACAACAGAGAATGAAGTCAAATATTAATATGCCTAAGCTGGTTTTGTTAACGTTACTTAAAATATAGGTCATAGGAAGCTGCCTTATACTGAGTCTCTCCATTGGTCCATCTAGTTGAGTGTTTTCTACACTGATTGGCGTGGCTCCCCAAGATACCAGGTGGGACATTCCCGGCCTTAACTGGAGATGCCGGGGATTGAACATGGGACTTTATGCATGCAAAGTAGATGCTCTACTGCTGAACTATAGCTTTACCCTGGGTTAAGGGCTGAGCATCATAGTGGCAATGAATTTCTAGGTTAAGGCAGCAATTTCTAAGAGGAGCCTTTCTCCACTTCTTTTCAGGTATGGGCATAAGCATACCACTCTGCATCCACCCCGATTTGTTTGTTTTAAGAAATACCTGGTTTGACCACACAAAGCATTTAGTTCGGCAGTATTATTATTGGCCAAGTTTATTTGCTCTTGTGCTCATTCTGTATGATCTGCCTACGTGGAACTCTCTGAGATTAACATTGCACAGAAAACTCAGGTCAGTAACTTCAAATATAAAAACAGTTAAAAATGAAGAGTAAGGCAATGGTGCAGATACAGTATACAGTCCATCTCTTGTTCAGTGGCAAAATATAATCTTTTTATTTTGAGATTTTTTTACTTTGACATTAATGAGAACGTGCAGTACTAAAAGCACTTTGAGTGAATTTTTAGGGGTGGATATTTTTCAGAATCTGTGAATGAATGCCCATTCAAATTGAACATACTATAAGAGTATCAAGCTGTACTGTTTTGAAATGCTTTTGTAGCTGTGGAGGTAAAATATGTTGTGTTAGCTGGATTCCATGTAGTGCTGTAGAGAATGTCATTGGAACTGATAACCATAGATTATGATAAATATGTGTCTATTCATTTCTGGGTTGTATGATGGAAATGCCCCAGGAGTCCGATGGTGGATTCAGTTACCAAACATTTAGTGTAGTGTTTTGGCTGTTCCTTGTTTCTCTTTACAAAGCCGATGATCTTGGCAAATTGTAAATAGAAACCTGAGCTGAAGCAATTTTTCAGCACATTAGCAGCAAATTTAGTGCTTATGAAGATGTGATAGCGAAAGCATTAGCTTTGACAAGGAAGGGGGATTGGTATGAAGTTTAGAAGTTTTGCATGAAGCTTTGCTATTTCATTTTAGCTCCAAGCAGTAACATTTGCCATTTTGCTCCTGGGTGTCCCAAGGAAAATATGCCAAGCTGTATGTGAGGTGGACCGGGAGGAGGCAATCATTAACTTTTACTGTTCTAGCTGCATCAGGATTTGAATACCTGCTTGTGCAATTTGTAGTACAGTAGATAGTTTCAACAGGGATCTTGGGTATGGTGATTGGTATAGGTGTTTGTTTGAGTTTAGATTTTATAAACAATGAATGAGACAATAACATTCATTGAACCAACTAGCCCTTAATGTTAGTGAGTTCTTTGGTGTTCAGAAGTAAAAGAAGCCACATCTCTATTCCTCACCTTTCTGTCTAGAATTATCTAGCGGAATAGGAAGAAGAAACATTGATACAAATCAGACCTTGCTTGAAGGAAAGCATTCTGTGAGGTCCCAGAAAAAAAGAGTGCAAACATTTAATAAATGCAAAGCATTTCTTCAGTATCATCTTGCCTCACTGGGGTCTTGCAGGATAAACAGAGAAGACAAAACAAAACAAATTACACCCTAGAACGACAACATAGAATTGTCGCTGATCTAAATGTTGTCATTCAGGACCAAACAATGCACTACATAGAAACACATGCAATGGTATGGGGGTTTTTTGGCCTAGAAGTTGCTTTGAGATGTGTGTCAATCTAAGAAGAGTCTTATTGAATCAGCCAAAGGCCTATCTAACCTAGCTTCCTATTTCCTACAGTAGAAAACCAGATACCTATGGAAAACCCACAGGCAGGACATGAGCACAGTAGTGATTATAAGCAGGGAAGTGAGGGCCTGTACTTGATTATTTCTGTACCCAATAGTGCCTTACTAAACAGCTCCCCCCTACCAAACTGGTACTCCCAGCAGGTGTTTGAAAACTTCAAGAATGGAGGGCTTTTGGGGTGGGGAAAGGGTTAATCATGCCCTGTTTTTCAGTCTCCAGTGCTTCCCTCGTGAAATGGCTTTTACAGCAAAATAAGAGCAATAGCTATTAGGCGATCATCACACACGTTTTCAGGCAGCATGTAGTTTGGCTATCATACATAAAATTAAAATGCTGTGTTTCTGCATCACTCTGGAGTGCAAACCAGTTTGTCTATAGTTAGGTTTGGCAGATCACAGTTTTAGTAACAAAACACTCTTGAGCTGTTGTGCCTGGAGTAAAGGATGTGTGTTGTTTTCTATAGGATTGTGATGTTTTGGAATAAGAGATAATCCTTCAGAATAAGGCACATCTGGCAGCCCAGTCTGTCGTCTGCAGCAAATCTATCAGCCTTGACTTGGAGAGCTGCCATGAGACTGTTGTGAACTGAAAAAGCATTCTGTGTACAGCTGTATTGGCACACCTGAGCTTCATCACCCCCCCCTTCACATCAGAATGATTTTCCCCAAACACAGCAGTGCGCAGGCTTCCACTAATTGACTCACAAGTGGCAAGTGCCTTTTCTTGTGACTCCCCCAACACCCACACCTGGCGCAAAGGTGCCCTCTACTAAGTTCTCCATGATGCGTTCTGAAGTTGATGGAAGGAGTTCTTTCTGGCATCTGCAAGAGCCCAACGATATAAGTACCCCTGCTCTAATTCCCTCTGAATTCTAATCAGTTTATAGAACAGTCAGGAATGGGTTGATGTCAGTTTCAGACTCCTGTATTGATTAGGAAGGAAAAAGTATTATAAATTTCACAGGTTCCAAATAGCTAAGTAGATTACTGTTTGGGATTTCCCCCTCTACGTCTTTTTTTAATACACATGTATCTTGGTTTATGATTAAGTTGTCCTGGTCAAAGAGTGCATTTTTTTGTTTTTAAGCAGAGATTGTATGGCCATCTGTCATGTATGATTTAGTTGAGATTCCTGCATTGCTGGTAGTTTGACCCTTGTGGTCCCTTCCAACTCTATAATTCTAAGATTCTTTGTTTCACTTTACTACCAGAAAAGGCATGAGAGCATGGGAACACTAGGAACAGGTTTAAAAGGTAAAGGTACCCCTGCCCGTATGGGCCAGTCTTGACAGACTCTAGGGTTGTGTGCCCATCTCACTCAAGAGGCCAGGGGCCAGCGCTGTCCGCAGACACTTCCAGGTCACGTGGCCAGCGTGACATCGCTGCTCTGGCGAGCCAGAGCCGCACACGGAAACGCCGTTTACCTTCCCGCTAGTAAGCGGTCCCTATTTATCTACTTGCACCCGGGGGTGCTTTCGAACTGCTAGGTTGGCAGGCGCTGGGACCGAACAACGGGAGCGCACCCCGCCGCGGGGATTCGAACCGCCGACCTTTCGATCGGCATGCCCTAGGCGCTAAGGCTTTTACCCACAGCGCCACCCGCGTCCCTTAGGAACAGGTTTATTTCCACGCAATAAAATCACACAGCATTCCTTGAAGGGTATTAGCTTATTAGATCAAGTGTTGGCAGCATAAGATCAGTGCGTCCAACAATGTCCCCACCTGAGCATCCATGATGGGGCTCCACATCTGTAGAATACTACTCATCCGTCATGGATGCTTTAGCTGTGATTCCTGCATTGCTGTGGGTTGGGCAAGCCGACTCTCGGGGTCCCTTCCAACTCTACGATTCTTTGATTCTACACATGGTCCCATTAATTCATGCCTTCAAATGGGCTTGGGGACTTAGGCGGATAATGGTGCTATGACTTTTTAAACTGTTTTATAGTTTAAACTATTTTCATGTTATGCTGGTCTGCTATTGGTGTTGATGATTTTATTGTGGGATTTCAGTGTTGTACAGTGTTTTGATTCTGATATAGGAAGCTGCCTTAAGAAGGAAACAAGCTCATCTTGCAGGGTGGCCATTTGGGTACACAAGTGTGAAAACTGTTCTGGTGCAAAAGCCTGAAGAGGTCAGATGAGGCCTTCTTCTGATTTAAATGGCAATCCATTACAGTGCTCTGCTGTGCTCATGGCAACGCCTACTAAACCACTCTTCTGCAGTTTAGTGAACAGGATGTCATATGAAACCTTGGGGAAAGTTTTATTGAAGTTAACTTCTCAATCCGTAAGGAAATCCCTTATCTGTCAAACACAAGTGGAAATGGATAACCACTTACCATGTGATTGGTGCTTAAAACATGCCACATGCTCTTTTTAGAAAGCTGCATGGGGGAAGGACTAACATGGGGGGCAGTCAGGAAGTCGGGCTTGTATATCTCATGAAGCTGTCGCCAGAACTCAAGCATCGTCTTGCCTATAGTCTAAAGTGGCAAAGTCTCCTGTCCTCGATGTCTTCCACCTCTTTCTGCATATGTAGACCATGCGCAGGGCAGGTGCAAAGTCACCATGAGTGACAAGGAAAGGGCTGTAGCTCATTGGCAGAGCATCTGCTTTGCATACAGAAGGTTCTGAGTTCAATGCTCATTTCCAGGTAGGCCTGGGAATGCCTCTTGTCTGAAATCCTATGTTACGATATAGAAGCAATGCGGCCGTGAGCAGCTGCTAGCATGAAAGCAAAACATAATGGGAATGTTGGGACTGTTCCGTGGGAAACAGAGGGACAGTCTATTCACAGTGCTGAGCACCGGATTTAGCTCAGAGTGTAACATGAGCTGTACAGGAAGTACAGGAGGTGGAGTTTGTCTCTCTGCTGTTGGAGTTTGAAGAGAGCAGACGTGTTTCTCTGTAACGCTGCAAAGACAGAAATAAAAGCATGTAAATACATTTCTGTCTATCTCTTTCCCCTGCCTGGGGAGAGCAGGGAAGAGTGGTGTGTGTGTTCTTCTCACGTTGAGGAGGATCACCGATCGCGACCTAGCCTGTATCCTGCTCGGAAATGCAGACAGGGAAGTCACCAGAGATCAAGCCGGGTGCCTGGAGAGTGGCCAGTTTCTCCTGATAAAGGCTTGATTTCCTAACATCCTAGACTACTGAGCCAATGCTCATTAATTCAGTAAGGAAACAGCTTCCTGTTTCTCTCCATGTAGTTAGAACTGTCACGGGAGGCTTTTAAAAATAACACCTAACTGGTAGTATGACGCCTTTGACTACCAATGGTGGTCAAAGAATGAACTGGATTGTTTTGGGCAACTTAATAATAATAATAATAATAATAATAATAATAATAATAATAATAATGCAAAGTTTTGTTAGCATTCCACAGCATTGGTTAACAAACCATAAATTTCAACACAACCCACCTACCTTCCTCTTTTGACTCATCCCCTGATGTTAAGCAAAACAATAAGCGAAAAAGAAATGAAAACAAAAGAAGGAACACTGAATATTGTGTGAGTGATGATATAATTTTAAAGCTGTGTTTGTTTAATTCATATGTAATTTTCCAACGTGGAATGAATGCCACGTGAAGAAAAAGACAAAGGGGTTGTGTGTGTGTGTATGTGAAGAAAAGTTATGCTGTTCCCAGTGTGTAGTATACAACAAATCACAACTCAAAAGAGCTACAAAAAGTTATCTTCTCTCCATTAAATAACTTGAATGATTACACACTTTCTTTTTGATGTTTTAAACATGGTGCGATGTGTGCACCTTGGCAGCCTTGATGACCCATAGACTGGAACCCTGCAAAAATCATTATGATAACGGAACTGCTTTAGAAGCCTCAGATGATTTCGAAAACATGTGATCGATGACCTTTATTGCTACGGCTTTTATTTCAGTTATTTCCCCTCCTGCATCAAAGGAAATAAAATTCAAAAGGGGTTTGTGAGTGTTAAGGATAAAAGAGGGAATTAAACCGTCTCCATATCATGTTTGCTGCTGATCTCCTTAATCACTAGGGCAGAAGAAATAATTACCTCTAGTAGCTTTTATTTTTTTATGTATATACATGGAAGTGTGCTGTATTTTTATATTGCCTAACAGTGGCAGATTCCTGAACTCTGCCAGTTTAACTTTTAATAATACTCAACATGGCACAGTTTCTGTATTTGTGCTCAGGCTGTTTACATAATATGATCATCCTGCTGGATCTTCTGTCGCCTGGTATTCTTTTCACCAAAGCTGGCTGCATGTACTCCATCCTGTAAAACCCTGAGGGGAGCAGAACATGCAGAAGAGCTGATATCCCTCCTACCCCCACAATAGAAATTTAAGTTGCAGTAAGAGAACATGCAGTCCTTGGGTTGTCCCAAGGTTAAGAGTTCCCACAGCATAGCGATCTTCAAAACTATTTTGTTTAACATGCAGCCTTGCCCAGCAGAAGGGGGAAAACGGCATTGCTAACAAGTGGTGAATAATCATTGCCTTTGTGACTGCTTGTAAGTTTTCCCATTTGGTTGGCCAAGGTGGGAAGCAGGATACCCGACGAGGTGGACCTTTACTTTGATCTAGCAAGACCCTTCCTACATTGCTATGAAAGCCAAAGGAACTGCAGGGTGTCCACAGAGCCCGTCACTCTGATCCTAAACAATTGCAGTGACATGTCTGGCAGCAATGCTGCGAGGCATGTTGTTCACAGATTTATACTGATGAAGCCTAAAGGTACATTCGCGTACACCTCCTGTAAGTCAATGCAAAACAGCAAAAAGAAAAAAGGAAAAAAGATCAATATGTTTGTATTAGCAAATATGCTTGTCACCCATCCTAGTAACCCTTGCAGTTCTTTGCTCCAACACAGGGATTTAGGAGTGGGTTGTTTAATGCCGAACAGTTGGGTAGACTGCTGTTTGCACATTTTTCTTACTTTTTTTGTACAGACAACAATTGGAAAACTAACTTTTTTTGTGAGGAAGGGGAATAAAATGGAATCGTCATAGAAGGAGCTTTTAATATTACTGAAGCCCCTCACAGCTGTCATTGCAATCCAGAATGCAAGGGTGGTAGATGAAGTAATCCACAGTGAGCACATGTGCATGCATAGCAAGTCTTTGGATCAAGCCCTTCCTATTTCAATGTAGCAGATGTTGAAAACTCTAATATTGCTTTGCAAAGAGGAAACGACAGCTAAATAACATTTATGAATGCATCAACCATGCTTTTCCTGTTAATGGAAAAAGCATAATGTTTGTGTTGTTGGCGTGCAAGCTGTGTGTGTATATGTGATTGATATATAATTACACACAAAACACGCACACACACATTCTCCCTATTTATAACATTGTGGATGTTACCAAGGGAAAAAAAATGTTGCTAAAATATTGTTTCTTCATTTTAGGCACTTTGTATCCTATTTTTTATTGATGCACTAGAACCTTATTAATTAAACTGTCTGGAAAAGGTTAGCTTTATTTACAGTCAGGATTATTTGGGAATGCACAGCATCTTGCATATGCTGTGCCTACTTCTCATAGTTAGTTGTTTGTATATGACTGTTTCTCCTCCTTCACAAAAAAGCAATGCTCAGGATGGTAGTCTACTGTGAGGCTTATCGCTGATTTCCACATCATTGAATAATGGGGATTATCTCTGATTCCCACAGCCTAAATGGCATTCACACAGCATTCACATAATGCTCCACGGCTACTGTCTATCTTTTATATGGAGTCGAGGAAGATGTCTTACACCAGGTCAGACTCTTTGTCCATTGTGACCTATATATAGCTTACTTGGATTGGCAGTGGCTCTGCAGGCTCTTGGAAAAACAAAGTCTTTCTCATCATCGGCCCTTTGTTCCTTAAAAGAAAGAAAACCGGAGACATTAAGAATTGAACTTGGTATCTTCTGTGCCCATGCTCTGTATGTAAGACGTGGTAGTTTCCCAGCAATATGTTCAAATTGCAACATGATATGCCTCACATTTCCCATTGTTGAGCTCCCACAGGCAGTCTTTTACCTATCTTACTGGTGTATTTAAATACACAGAGTTGGATACTCTACATGGACCACCAAACCCAACACTTTCCCTTGACAATGAAGTAAAAGCATAATAGTTGTGTCATGTGGTGTCAGGCTAAGACCCAGCTAGTCCAGCACTTGTTTGTTTTGAAAAGTGTCTTTCCAGATGTTTCTGGGGGTTCCACAACCAGGACATGATAATGTTTTCCAACCCCTGCTACCGCTGCTATTGTTGTTCATTATATTTGTATACCGCTCTTCATCCGAAGATCACAGGAGGGTTCACAGCATAAAAATACAAAATGAGAACACAAAATACATGATAAACCAAAACCCATCCAAATAACCCCCATCCCACAAACACATTTAGAAGGCCATAGAATGTTAATCAGCCAAAGATCTGGTTATAGAGAATCATGTTTGCCTGGCGCCTAATGATATGTAATGAAGGAGCCAGGCGAGCCTACCTGGAGAGAGCATTCCACAAACTGGGAGCCAGCACAGAAAAGGCACATTCTTGTGTTGCCATCCTCTGGACTTCTCGTGGTTGTGACACACAAAGAAAGGCCTCTGATTACTGCTGTTCATTTCTAGCACCTGATAATCAACAGGTCACTGCTTCTAAAAACGGATGGTACACTTAGTTAAAATGACCAGTAATCATGGTTAGATTCCCATAAATAGGTCTAATTTTTTTTTAAAGTTTGCTAAGCTATTGGCCACCATAATAGCTTGGAATAAGAATGATCTGGGTATGAATTTCATACATTATTTTTTCTATGCTGTTCTAGAGGTTAATTACACATAGATGATAGCCCAACCTTCTTTTGAAATGATCGGAAGAAAGAAACTCCATAGCTCACCAGGCAATTTATTCCCTTACTGATCTGCCATTGTGGTTAACTAAAATTGATCTTTCTGCAGAAGAGGGAACAATGGCTTGTTCTATTCCATGGGATAAGCTATTGTTCTCACCTTATTTCTGCATTAGCTGCTGGACCATAGTCTAAAAACTTAGCTCATTTGGTTAGCGCAAATTCTTAATTCATTTTCTATATAATGAAGGACTGCCTTCAAGATTTCATTATCTTTATGATCAAAAAATATTTGGTATTAATATTTAAGTATCTTCCACTATTGAGGAACCCAAATCTATTATAAAATATCTAGTCTAATTTTCATGAAATTTTGTGTGCCAGTAGATATTGCTATGTACACTGGAAGTCCCATTGGACCTTATTATTCTTATTAATCATTTATATGGGACCATAAATGTGTAAAGCACAGTGCCATGTAGTTTATAGCTTTTATATTCATTTTTATTATATTACTCATTCACTGTATATATCTATATATATGAATGGGAATGTGTGATCCCTGAGATAGTGAGGAACAAGGTGATAAATTTCCTTAAAATGTAAAAATAATGGGTACTTCATGAGTGGCAAGCTCAAATATATTCTCCTAGAGGCTGTGCATAAATTATATAACTTTTTCTAAAGTGAACCAAACTCTACCATTTACAATGGTAGGGAAAAAACAATCTGCTGTGCAAAATTAAAGGGTCTCATCATTTCTGGACGGACTTGCATCACTCACACCTGATTGGACATTAAGATTTCACCAAGACAGTCCCGGGCTATTGAAATGAGAATCCCAATAAGGTCAGAAATATATACTTGAAAAAGTACATAGGTCATGATTCAATGTATCCATGTCTAAGCTGGTTATAGAATTCACCATCTGACATATAGGTCCTTTAAAATAACCAGAGGGATTGAGCAGTGAATTATGCCCTGCCACATGTTGAGGAAAGCACTTGGCTTTAAAGGAGTGTGTGATGTTTCAGAGCATGATTCATGGGGAGCAAGTAAGAGACAGTGCAGTTTTCCTTTTGTACCTGCTGCAGATTCTGTTGCTACTACCATAGGCAAAATGGCGGGCAGGGGTGGGAGATAAATTACTTGGAAGGTTAAGCCTGGGCTGCGAGTCAGCTGTTACCACTGCTGCTATAGTGTTTAAATGACTATGGTCCAGGTACAGTGGTACCTTGGTTCTCAAATGCCCTGATACTCAAATGCCTTGGTTCCCAAACGCCAAAAACCTGGAAGTAAGTGTTCTGGTTTTCAAACGTTTTTTGGAAGCCAAATGTTTGATGCGGTTGTTGGCTATTGTTTCTGGGACGCCTGCACCAATCAGAAGCTGTGCCTTGGTTTCTGAACATTTTGGAAGTCAAACAAACTTCCGGAATGAATTAAGTTTGGCGCTTTTGTTTTGCTATATGTTTTGCTTTTTTGTTTTTGAGGCTTTTTCAGTTAATTTGTTTTTGTGACTGTGTGGAATTCAGTTCATCTACTGATTGATTGATTGATCCAAACAATGACTATCATCAGTGCAGTTAAGAAAAAGAATTAATTTTAATTTGTATCACCTACAATACTTATTTATTTTATAGTACAGTACATTGATTGTTGCTTTCGTTTTATGGCTCAATGGTCTCGTTAGATAGTAAAATTCATGTTAAATTGCTGTTTTAGAGGTTGTTTTTAAAAGTCTGGAATGGATTAATCCATTTTACATTACTTTCTATGGGAAAGCATGCCTTCATTTTGGAGCAGACTTCTGGAACGGATTAAGTTTGAGAACCAAGGTACCACTGTACTGGATTATAAGGGGAACAGGCTTTCACAGCCATGTGACTCATCTCCAGTTATGTCACCCCAGGAGAAGAAGAAGAGTTTGGATTTGATATCCCGCTTTATCACTACCCGAAGGAGTCTCAAAGCGGCTAACATTCTCCTGTCCCTTCCTCCCCCACAACAAATACTCTGTGAGGTGAGTGAGGCTGAGAGACTTCAAAGAAGTGTGACTAGCCCAAGGTCACCCAGCAGCTGCATGTAGAGGAGCGGGGAATCAAACCCCGTTCACCAGATTATGAGACTACCACTCTTAACCACTACACCACACCCAGGAGAAGCTTTTATGTGGGGAAAGCATTGGCAGGCGAGATTTAGTTATTTGTCATATTTGTAGCCTGCCTTTCTTCCAGTGAGCTCATACAGTGGTACCTCGGGTTACAGACGCTTCAGGTTACAGACTCCGCTAACCCAGAAATAGTACCTCGGGTTAAGAACTTTGCTTCAGGATGAGAACAGAAATCGTGCTGCGGTGGCGGGAGGCCCCCATTAGCTAAAGTGGTACTTCAGTTTAAGAACAGTTTCAGGTTAAAAACGGACTTCCAGAATGAATTAAGTTCTTAACCCAAGTTACCACTGTACATGGTTCCTTCTCTCCATTTTATCCTTGAAAAATAGTGACCTGCTCAAGGTCACCCAACAAGCTTCTTGGTTGAGTAGGGTTTTGATGCTGGGTCTCCCCAATTATAGTCTGACACTAGTGCCCCCGTGCTGATAACAGGACACTCAGGTTCAAGAACAGCACGTGAAGTTTTTCCTACATGACCCCACATCAATGTAAGAAAATCACATGTCTTCATGGGAAGACTGATCTCTGCCAGTCAGGGATCATGTAAGTGAGAGTGATAACAGAACACTATACAGCTAGTCAGATATAGCCATGTGACAACATCACCAAGCCTATTCAGAGGATACTTATGTTTCCTGAACTGACATTGCCATCACTCTGAATGGGCAAGCCTTTTCATTCCCTATACAGACCTTCAGGAAGCTTTTCATACCTGCATAAAGCTTTCACAAATAATGTTCCTATTATATTTTGACTCAGGCCTCCCTAAAGCTGCTTCTCAACTCTCCTTTGCTGGAAAAGAAAAAGAAAGATAATTATTGTTTCGGTTTCAATCACCATCTTTTTATTACTCTTTGGTAATAGTACAGCGGGGAAAGGATTGAACTCATTTCTTGTTTACTTAAAAAAACAACCCTCAGTGGTTTGCATCATTTTACGGAAACCATTTTAGTTTAATGAAAGGCTGACAGTTTTCTTTTCAAAGTATTTCATGAGGTGTAAAAAACTGATACAGTGAAAACCATTCCTGAGCAGGATTCATAAATAATGAATATATTTTCTTATTAATCCATATTTTAGTTTAACTTGGGCTCATAGCAAGTTAGTTCCTCAGGGAATGCAGGTTTTAGTTTTTGGTGTGGTTTTTTTCTACAAGGGAAGGTGATGAGCTATGGTCCCCTGGGAATTAAATTGTGAAAACAATCTCGGTTTCGTACATGCTAATATAGATCTGTTATTCCCTTTCCACATCTATTGCAAGACATTTTAAATTGTGGCTGATCTTTTATGCAAATAGCTGTCTTATTAGACATTGTGGCTGTATGTGCTAATGTCTCTCTGGGTTTCTTGGGAGTTTGCTATCTAACCATCAAAGCAGTCGAAATGAATGATGATTACTGCACAGCTTTGAAGAACAAAGAAAAGTCACAGCAATTTTAGAGGTCTTGGTTACTGCAAAATCAGTGACAGCTTGAACCACACAGACATCCAGGAGGGTCTCTGTGGCTCATATTAACTAGGCCAAACTTTTTTGTTTTGTTTTGTTTTTTTAAGGAACAAAATAGATATTATTTTTTCGCTTCATAGTTTACTGGCAGCTGCAAAAAGTGCAGTCTTTTTTCACTGCTGACATTTTGTTGCAAACCTTCCAAGGGTATTGAATTAGCAAAAGGCAAATAAAAAACCCTATTTCTTCAAGCAAATAAAGTAAGCTGCGAAGTGGATGTTGCACATAAAAGTTTGTGTATCATCAACTTTACTAGCCTTTGTTCCTGTTTTGTGTCATCTGGAATATGGCAGCATTGCAGATTCGACGGGGGAAAAAAAGACAAACACATAGGTCTCTATGTGAGGTGAGGTGTAGGATGGGTGGATGAGGAGGTTATCCTTATTGCCTTCATTTTATTACACGGGTCACATCTACATGATGAACCTGCGTCAGTTTCATACCACTTTAACTATTATAACTTCCCATAAAGAATCCAGGGAATTGTAATTTTGCGGGGATTCTAGCAGTTCTGTAGCCCCCCTCCCCTGACCGAACCACATTCTTAGGTTTTCCTGAGAAAAGGGGGAGGGAGAGACTGTTAAACCCGTTTTCATAGAACCGTAGGGTTGGATCATCTCGCCAAACTCCCTGCTATGCCAGACTCTTTTGCCCAACGTGGGACTCTAACCCACAGCCCTGAGATTAAGAGTCTCTACAATTCTACCAACTGAACTATCTTCCAGTATCCTTTTAAGCCTGTAGTGTGCATTTATAGAGATCTGATGATGAATAGCCACGTAGTCTATAAAGTTATTGCGAAGGACTGTGTCACATTTGTTGATGGGAAACGCGTTGGGTTAGATCAAGAATGGGGAATTTCAGGCACCGTGGGGGGAAATGTCAGCTTCTAAGCCTCTCTGATTGATCCTCTGGACTCTCCCCAGGCCAGATCCTCTCCCCAGCCACACCTACCTGCTGTCTCTCTCACACATCCTTTAGTGTTTTCCTCTAGGTGTGCCCCTGGACTCTGATAATGTCCCTTGCTTGCCTGATGGAGGACTGTGAGGGGTGTGTAGGAGCTAACGTACTGTACAAAGGTGAAATTTACATTAATTGCTCCACCCACCTGGAATCATAGAATTGTGTGTGCATCTGTGTAGTTATTTCTTGAGTCAATTATGAGATGTATTGGTATGCTGCCCTTCTGCTGCAAGGACAGCATTCAGGATGACTCACACCACTTACAACCATAGATATTGATAAACTCTTTCCCTCTTTCCTTACAGAGTTCTGGGACACATATAAAATGGGTAGAAAAGATTCTTCTTCTGCAAGAGCTCCTGTTGAGCAGCACAGAAAACAAATAGGTAAAACATTTCCCTTTTTACTTAATATATTTGTTTCTCTTTTTAGTTTTTGTGAGTGCTACATTCCTGTAGGAAGGATACTGAGTTCTAAAGCTGATTACTTTAACTGCCTTCTAACAACATGTTTTGAACGGATTCAACTTTCTAATGCATGTTGCTGGACTATCATTCTAGACTATTCGCCATTAGTCTCAAGCAGATGAGATTTGGAGACCACCAACATCTGGAGAGCCACAGGTTAACCACCCTTCTGTAATGGCTTCACTGGAGATGATGTACTCTCAGATTAACTCAACGTACTGGAGGCAAAGTGAAACTCAGTGTGATAACATGACTCTTTTGGTTAAAAGAAGAGTAGTTGGATATAGCACGTACCAAATTGATTAATGGTGAGGGTAGCTTGAACTGTGGGTTGTTTGAATATAGAGAATCTGTTGCATTGAGGCTGCATTCACACTAAGTCTGGACCTGTGATGAAGTGAACATGTGATTGCTTCACTGTGCATCCAATTCTCCACTTTCCCGTGTGGGCATTATCCTGCATTGCTACAGCACATTAGCCAGAGAATCATATGCTGCTGCTCTCGGTGGGCTGTACCGCATTAGACTGAAAGCTGTAAATTAGATTATCATATAAAAAATGTACCTGCACATTTAGAAATAGTTGCCGGGAAGAAGACGAGGCATTGTTTTGCATTTGTAGAGAAGCCATTGTATATGATTGAGCATTCACAGTGTGATTCCCCACTTGCAGTCGGAAATGGTGCGACCCAGCATGAGCCGAATCAGCACAGTGAGTTGTTCAGCAAAGGTGTGCTGGGATGTGGACTGGAACTGAAAAACAGAGGTTTGGGTGCAATTAATCACACATGTACTTCACTGCAGGCCCAAACTCTGACACTGTTTTTCCCCCATCTGCATCTGAATGAGAGTTGGCCTTCAGTCTGAAACCAAATAGCTTGCAGGCCATTCCAGAGGGTTGAATCCAGGGAACACAAGTTATTTGCCTTAGTTTGTTGCAGTGACGAGCATCAATTACTAGATATTCTTCTTCTGCCTAACTTGCCCTCACTTAAGGCAAGTCAAACTGAAAAAAGAAATAAGAATGAATGTTCTGATTCAGATGGGGGAAGACTTCTAGATCAGGGTAGATTTCATGTGGCTCATTGCTTTTCCTTCTCCTGTATGGACTGTAGAGCTTTGCTTCAATTTTCTATCAGGAGAATTAAAGTCTTTTTTTTAAAAAAAAATGGACACAAAACCTTCCTTTGTTCTCACATTATCTCTTTAGGTACCTCAGTTACCATAGGTTTCATCAGCTAGAGTTTATATGGCATGCACACACCACCACCTTGGCATTTTATGTGTGTGGATAGTAGACAGAAAGGCTTTCTGCACAACTACTCCAAATATCCAAACAGTATTTAGTCTCTGTGTATTAACTCCTGCAGGTACCTCTTCAGTTACAATAGTGGAATTAGGGATATGGTAGAGACTGCAGAGTTTTCATTCCCATTGCATCACCTCCAATTTGGAAGCTTTGTAGGGTGTTTCAGATTTCCGTGGAATTTACCAACAACTTCAGGTACTTTTCCTCCCACTTGGTTGTGCAACGGTTTGCACAATCAGCAGTCAGTTCTGGAAAATTCAACCCTGATTGCTCCTTATCGGGTTTGCATACAATACTTGCTTCCTGCCTCTGCAATGAATGCAAGGGGTTGCCAAATTAGCTCAAGCTAGTTAATTTCACCTGTGAAATGACTTCTCCGAACTCAAGCATGTCAGTTTCAAACTGTCTCTTTGCAGCCCTTGTAGAACTTTCCTGGGTTGTTACCTAGCCAGCTGCATCTATTTTTTCCTCTGTCTGAGCTGCATGCTCCAGAGCTTGCACACCAGCCACTGATTATTTTTATTTCCTTGTGGGAATTATATTGAATAGAATTAGACACCACAAAGCATTAGGATACTTTCCCGTGCTAACAGAACAGCAGTACTTGCAATGGAGATTGAATCAGGAGAATTCATGTGTCATCCCTAAGTAGAATATCGTGTTTGCACACAGTAGATTGGGGACAACCTGAAGCCCAAAATTCCCATGAGCATCAAGCCCTAGTTTTCTGGGCATCTGATGGCCGAGCTAAGGACTCAGATACCTTGTGGGGGGCATTTCTTAAGCTGAAATGCTGCTGTTGCAGTATTCATTACAATCTGAAATGGAGAAGAAATTTTTAGGGAAATAGGTGCTTGAATTGTCATTCTACGAAACATTACGAACAGTCCAGGTTCATATTCTGAAACAGGTAATTATAATGATAATTTATTTAATCATGAACTTCACTGACATAACTAACAGCAACACAAAAAAAGGTTAACACAATAGTAAGGTATTGCTGTGGAGCACAGTAAGGCAGACTTGCTGGTTCTTAGTAAAGATGGCTGAATAAGTACTTTTGCATTGGAGTTGTACAGCAGAGGGATTTGCAGCCATTAATAATTTGAATTCAGAAAACATAAAAAAGGCTTACCAAATTAGTTTAGACTTTGGGGGGTGTAAAGTTGTGAATCATCACAAAACACCACAAAAATAGTCTGTTAATTGCACAACACTTAAATGCACCACAAGGCATTCAGAATGGAACTGGTTGCCTGCTCTTACATTTTTGCACATATTAGATAATATCAAGGCATATTGTATGCTTGGGGAAAACCTTTGGATCAAAAGGGGGGATATATAGTATTAGTATCTCAATTTATCATTAATTGATGGGTTTTAGTAGTCACACCAAAGCAGAAAAACTATGTAAAGCCTATGCTGTCAGGTATTTATGTTAGGTAGCACAAATTCATATTCATTAACTACTGAGAATCAATTTACAGACAGCCAAGGCTTGTCTTTAATCCATTGTTTAAAGTCAGGGAAGTTCTCTCCATGAACTCTTCTTCATTACAACTGTTCTAGTTAAGCAAGTGTGTTATTTACTGGGATGCTGATTACGTTCTATGATATATTATTATTAATCTGAAAACCACCACCACCGTCACCACCAGTGTAATGGGGATGCAAAATGTGGACTGCAACTGCTCTGAATACATAAATAGCTTCCTTTCTTTAAAAAAGACCTTCTCCTGTTTAATTTAGAACACATATCCTCCTGAACAATCACTGTCATGTGGACTTTCTGCTTCTACCTTAGAAGAAGGAGAGAGGGATTGTGTCGACAGTGTTTTCTCCTCCCATTGGAGGTGGGCTGTCACATATTCCAACCAGCAGTAACTCCATGCTCCACTGGTAACATTCAGCTTCTCCAGAAAGATTAGATAAGAGCAGTGTGTACTTGGTCCCAACACCAATTAAGAGCATGACCCATGTAGGAAGCTGCCTTATACCAAATCAGATCATTGGTCCTACTAGCGCAGTATTGTTGACACTGATAGTCAGCGGTTCTCCAGAGTTTCAGAGAGGAGTCATTCTCAGCCCTTCCTTGAGAGGCAAGGGGTTGAACTTGATGCATTCTGCATGCAAGGCAACTGGTTTACCATTAATCTACATCCATTCCTTGTAGACATACATTACCAACATGTGGAAGAATTAGCCATGGAGCTCCTGCTCCCTCCCTTCCTTTGTGTACAGTTGTGCATGGAAGCAGCACACTGGGGCATTGTGAGGATTGGGGTGACATGAAAAAGAGGGTGCTTACTGCCCCTTCCTGATTCCTTCTGCTACCTCTGTGTTCAGTTTTGAAAAGTCGTAAAAGAGAAGAAGGGGCATGTCTTCCACAAACCTGGACTATATTCCTTGCATTGCAAATGAACACATCCGAAGTTCCGAGGTATTTCTGCCATGTGTGTTATTCTAGTTTATTTTAAAGAGAATGGATGCTATTTCCATCACAGCCAACTGTACAATTCAAAAGAATGGAAGAATACGATCATGAATTAAACAGGTTGTTTCCTTTTGTTGAAGTGAATAGGAAATTCATGCTGAGTGACTGTAGTAACTATTAACCTTTGTCATGCATCCCTTGAGCTCCCAGCACAAAACAGTAAAACCATCAAAGTGACACAGGTTAAAGAAGCAGAAATGTGCTTGTTTCCAGCACGGCACTTTTTAACAGTACAGTATTTTTAACCTGTCAAATAAATACCTGATTGTCACTGATGTATCTTACAGTCATATAAAACTTATGAACCACAATATATATACTTTCAGGGTTTTTTTTTGTTTTTTGTTTGTTTTTTAAGTGCCTGATGCCTCTTGCCAGTTTCCCACTCTCACATTGGCTGAAGCTGCTGTGATGTCACAAATGATCCCAACTGCTGTGGGGGAAGGACTAGTTTATAGAATGCTGGAAATCAGTAAAATTTGGAGAGAAAATGGAGCATTAGTTTGGCTTGGCATGTGTGCATCCTTCACGCATGTAATACAGACTTTGTACTGCATGGGGGTTAGAGAGATGGATTAGGGGCTTGAGGGATGATGTGGGACATTAAGAAGGCAGGGATATATAATCCTCACAAAAAGGTTATAGACAAATGGGGTGTGTTGTTGCTGGGAAGAAGTACTGAGTATGCACTACCTGCACCTTGCGGCTAGTAGTCGTACGACAAAACAATAAGAAAGTCAACATGTGACATTCATAGAGCACAATTCCAGTCTCAACACTGTAATAATAGATTCTTTATTGTGCCTTGGGATGAACAGCTAGGTGGAGGGTCTGTTTTCTCTATCTTGACTGTCATGATCACAAGCCTATTCTCCATGAATTCATCTGACTGGCTTTGAAGATTTTGAAAGCTGACCATTTTTTATTTTTTATTAATAAGGCTTTTGTGCATGTGCCCTGCCATGGCCTGTGTTTAATTCCAGAAAGTGAAATCGTTATGCATTTGTCTATAAATATTTAATACTAATTTTTTATAAATGAGAAATTGATTTTGAAGTCCGGTAATAGCAAGAGTCAATTTGAAAGAGGTTCTTTTGCAATTGTTTTCCATACTAGTAGTAAATATAATTTATGAGCCTTTTTATAACATGCCATCAGGGAGATGGCTCTTGCAATACATTATGATATTGAACCAATAATTACACTTAATACTTTTTCATATGTGTAGCACCTTGTATCCAACAAAGTCCAAATGCTTTACAAGGACTACTTGACTGTTTGATTACCTGGTTACATTTCAGAAAGTAGACAGTTGATGCAACTTGGATTAATTTTAATTGGGCGAGTCAGCTGGACTACTTTTGTCCTGGTTTTTTTTTCTTTTTAAAGACGGTGAGCCTGGTCCACCTAAATTGGGAGTTGCGAAGAGTAGGTATATACTCAGAAGTGTTCTCCCCAACTCTGAATTGGTTAGTTGTCACATGATGGTTTGAAGAAAGGTTTCTGGAATCACTGGTCTGAAAAGGCAAAGGAAGAACAGGCGGCCTTAAAGGAGTCTCCTCTCTTTCAGTTTCTGGCTTGTGCACTGCATGCAGTGGCATTCAGGAACTGGTTCCTTGGGGGATCTGGCTCAGGGGGTGCTGTCTCCAGGTTTTTTTTTAATTTAGGCTTCTCTGGCCCAAGGGATCCTGACTGACAGGCTCTGGATTGCCCCCACAGTTTGCACTGTCTCCTCAATTCAGCTGATTCCTTATTTGTCAAGAGTCTGGGCTGCTGAGGGACGTGGGTGGTGCTGTGGGTTAAACCACAGAGCCTAGGACTTGCTGATCAGAAGGTTGGCGGTTTGAATCCCTGTGACGGGGTGAGCTCCCGTTGCTCGGTCCCTGCTCCTGCCAACCTAGCAGTTTGAAAGCACGTCAAAGTGCAAGTAGATAAATAGGTACTTCTCTGGTGGGAAGGTAAACGCCGTTTCCGTGTGCTGCTCTGGTTCGCCAGAAGCGGCTTAGTCATGCTGGCCACATGACCCGGAAGTTGGTCACGACTGGACCTAATGGTCAGGGGTCCCTTTACCTTTACCTTTACCTTTACCAGGCTGCTGATCAGGGTTGGAGGTCATGGCAGCCTCTTTTCTGCGTTTTACGGCCGAGAAGAATTCTAGTGGATCTTTTACTCCTGCATTTATTATTTATTTCTAGAGCAACACAGTAGCTATCGGTGCTGCACGTGGTTCCAAAGAAAAGCTACAGATCCTAACCTCAAGCTTATGCTCTAGAAATGATAATAATCAACAAACACAGCAAATCAACAGAAAGGTAGAGGGGGGAGATGAGTTTGAGAATGCCAGAGTTGAAAAAGGTGAGTTTTTAATTGGTGTTTCTACACACATGAGTTAAAGGAGCCAGATGGCAGGAAGAAGTTCCAAATGTCAGGAAATAGCAGGAAAAAATGTATTTTGGGGGTTCATGGAAGAGGAAGAAAAGAGAGAAGGGATATGGAGAGAGGGAGGAGTTGGCAGAAGAGGAAGAAAGAGACTGAAGACCTCTGGAAGGCAATAGAAGTCTTAAAAGAATGCAAGAGGAGGGAAGAAGGGAGCCCAGTGTAGAGGAGTAACGTAACAATGAGCAGAATAGACAGAGACAAAACTCAAGACTGAAGATTTGAATGAAGAGGCAAAAAGAGGGTTGTAGCAGTCAATGCAAAAAAATCACGGAGAATGAACATGAGTTCATCATTCTGTTTTAAAACTCCAGTGTGGTACATGTAGAAACTGCAAAGAAGAGAGCCACAAGGCCCAGCAGTTGAGGGAAGGCGTGGGGAGCGGAGATGGAGAGGAAACAAAGACCAAACCAACAGCCTCCGAGTAAGATTGTCCTGAAACCAGCCTGCTTCAGAGTTGTCTCCCCAGCTCATTGACGCTGTGTCCTCTACACTCATATGGTGACATAGGTGCCCTAAGAGAGCACCCAAGGCTTAAAAACCTCTATCCCAGTGTGTGGTTGGGAAGGATCTCCCGATTACTTCTCAAAGTCACCGAGCACTTGATTGAAAAAGCCACAAATTCCACAAACTGCATGTTGATTTCTGCTTTTGTGGCCCACTGCAAGAGAACAGGAAGTTTTGAAACCATTGCAAGCAAATCCAGAGAGCCCGTCCTATATGGGTGAAGCAATGTTTTGTGCAGTTCAGAAGTACTTTGGAAGGTTAAGGACCAATAATAATTTTATAAGGGGTGTCGTAAAATCTCTTTGAAACAATCATTAAGCCTTCAAACAAGATTGCTTTTTAAAAGCTTAGTAAATAAAGCCAATGAAATTCGCCCCCATGTAAAATGGGAAACGTGTTAATGGGGAAGTTAATAAATACGAACTGAATTAAAATTGCAAGTGGGCAAGCTAAAAATGTCCTCATTATAAGCAAAAGGCTTAGGCAAGGTGTGGGTCCTCCTGTTACAATAGACAAAGATTGTTTCTCTCCTTTGATCCATTACTCCTTCACTATAGCATCTGTGCAGCTACTTCAAACAGAAATGGTGTGCAGGGAGACAGTTCCCAGTGGCTCCCTTGCAAGACTCTTTTCTCTGTTCTGACTGTGCAAGTGGCCACCTCAACAATATTGGAAAATGAACGCAAATAAAGTCAATGCACAGCCGAATTGCAAGCCCTGTCTTATAGCTAGTTAAAGTCTCAAGCTTCAAGATGAAATTGTAACCCACAAATGTTATGCATGCACTTGCAAAATGTCTGGACCACTTTTTGCATATTTGCAAGCAATGCAAGTCTGCTGAGACATTTCCCACTCTGCTTTGATCTTCCTGCAGAGAAAGGAGTTGCAGTCCTGTGCTTTGCACCACATCAAAGCCCTTTCCCCTCCCTGCTGAACAGCTGATGGTGAGGAGGGGACCCAGAAGACTTGATGAAATTTGGCTGCCATATCTGGCCTGTGGGTTGGGGTTCCCTACCTCTGCTCTAAAGTGTTCTATTTAAATCAGTTCGTCTGCTGTTGAGTTAAGTGGCTTGGGAATTCCAGTCCCCTTTCTTGACATCAACACGGATACCTTTGAATCTAGCTGGTTGCTAATATTTCCTGGTATAACTGTTGTTCATTATTTCATTTCACCTGAGGTCCAATGCTCCGGTTGCTCATAAATATGTACAGCCTCTACTCTTTAGTGTAAGCTGTTATTGATGTCATTCATCTTTTCGTTAAGACCTGTCAGGTGGCATTTATGTTGAAGCGAAGTAGTGTGGAATTACAAGTGCCCTGAAGACTTTGGAGTGCTAAAATTATGAGTGATTTGGGGAGATTATTCCTCACAAGTAAATTTAGTGGGAGATAATACCGCTGCATACAAGAAAAGATCTCTTTCCTGTCAATTCTGTTAAATGTTTCAGTTTTTGAATAAATCTTTGAAGAACATGTTGGGCTTTTTTGTCATTTCCCACACTATTTCCCACATCTAATATCTTCCTATCACGGTCAGTGCATTAACACATGCAATGCTGTGCTGCTCTTAGAATATACTTAATTAGCATGGCATGTGGAAATAATGATGATATAGCTGGAGAAGCATGTCCCTTCTAAAGTATCAATGCATCAGGCTGGCATATTTTATTAAAAAAAATAAAAAGAAAGACTACTGCTATAAGGTGGTCAACTTTAGTTGGGAAGTCAAATTTTCCCGCCAGTTGTTTCCTGAATAGCTCTGAGATGCAACCGTTCTGGGCTGAATATCTCAAAAGACCAAGCCCTTCCAGTTTATAGGAGCTGAGTTCCTCTCAGTTTCAACTTGTTCTGCTTTGTGTTTCAATCTTTATACTTGCATCCTTGTCATTTGAAACACATCCTTGTGGAGAAAGCTCCATGTTACATTCTTGTACCAACTGCGCACTCCACTCACATTTCTTCAGCTCAGTACTACAGAAATGCTATCTGAAATGTATTACAGCTTCTCTGCAGTCCAACTGAACGTGGATGACTGGACTATTGGTCCTAGGGCACCATGGCAAATCATTCCTTGCATGAAGTGATTTCCAGGGACCTCCCTTTGGAGAGCCGAAATGATGGAGCAGGCCCATGAACTAGAATGTAGCTTTGAAAGCAACACAAAAGTAAAATTGCTTTATCTTTAAAAGCTACGTGGATATGGAACATTGAATTACTTAGTGTCCCAATGCCAATAGCAGCTAACAAGATAAAATTTGCAATGCACATACTGGTGAAGATCATTGAGATTTCTGATGAAAAACCATTCCCTTAGTCTGATCAAGCTGGCTTGGACATGCCTTCAATGCTGCAGAAAGCATGCATATCTACTGCCTTGATTGGTTGCAGAGAGCCTCCCACCACCTTTCTGGCACTCAGTAAGTTTTACAAACGCTCTGGTCCACTATGCATATTTGTGGTTTGGGCGGCCTCCCTACAGAGGCTGGAAGCATATGAAGTCGCTCTTCATTTCCCACCTCCTTGTATCACTTCTGCCTCCCGTGTTCATTCAGCCTGCGTGAGATGGCTGCTTTATGGGTTTAAAATTGTAGCTTAACTTATACAAGCAGAATTCCGAGTCGAAACTGCAGGGAGAGTGGAAATAATTGAAGGTATAGATACTGGTATACTCAAGAAAGTCTTTTATTCAGGCTAAAGAAACCCTTGCTGATAGCATAAAATAAACTTATTCACTTTAATGCATCCTTCTTGTTGGCTTAAAGCTGAAATACAGTTGCTTGAAAATTAATTTACCTCTCATGAATGGCTGGCTGGATTATCTTTGTAGCATAAAATGTAATGATATGTCAACCCTGAGCTCAGAACACGTTGTGTCTATTGTAAAAAAAAGTTGTCCCTGAGCACTTAATGTTGTGTTAAATGATGATGTGTCCTTTGCAAATGTATTATTAGTGTCAAGCTGTTCCATCTCTCAAGATTGAAAAATGGCCAGTGATTTGAGCTACCATTAAACCTGAATAAAAAAAAAGAGAGAAGAGCTGTGGGGGGTTCCCATGCTCTCTCTTTTGAGTACTAACACTTTGACTATATTCAATATATATCAAAATGTTTCCGTTAGCTGAAGACTCCTAAAACATCTTTAATCGCAGCAATTGAAATGGTATTAAAGCAAACCTCTCTTCCTCTTCCCGCCCCCCCGCGTGTGCCAGGGGTGGGGAGAGCTCTCTATACCAGGGATGTTCATCGTAAGATGTTGCAGAAGACCGTTATGAATGCTGCTTATGTTGCAGTCAATTGGCTTGCTATTAACTTGAGCGATGATGAAATGGGAGCCCTTTTATTTGAAGCAGCACTTTTTTTACAATTGAAATTTTCAATTAATATTCTAAATATCCCAGCTCCCCGTGTGATAGAGCCTTTCGTATCACTTTGTATTAGTTGGAGGGAAATGAGCGCCCTTATTTCCTATTATGCAAAGGAGGGATTTATGGCGCGATAGCGAGCAAACCACTTAACGGCGTCTGGTTGCATGCATGGCCAAATGATTTCTGAAATGCTTTCACTACAAAATGTACATTTTCTACATTCCTACTACTTCCCGGACAACACCCTCGTTTTAATGCAAAGGTATCAGCGTTATTTATCGTGCCAGCTTGGGAATTAGATTGTGGCTCTTTTGCTGGCTGATTGAATGTAAAATAGCTTTCGCGCTTTCTTGCTTGACGGACGGCTGGAATTGGCAGGGCCGCGGCAGCACAGTTTAGCTTAGCCCAGGCTAGAGAAAGCAACAGACAGGGTTGCTGGAACAACACCTGTGAAGGCCCTGCAGCGTTTGAATTCCCCTTCCGTGTAGCTTAAATTTATCTCTTTCATACCACATGTTTAAATGGCTGTAATGGAGGATTAGAAAAGAGGGAGAAGTACGTGTGAGCTTGGCAGTGGGTGATATTGAATCCACTCAACACTTCCGTAATGCTGTCAATGTTTCCTTCCTCCTCTATCATTTTAAAATGTATGTCAAGGTTTAAGGATAGCTGATTCAAAATAAAGGACACTGTGGACATCTAATCTTTCTCTTCTAAGGTTTCAAGGTATTCTGCATGTGGGGGAATTTTTTAAAGTTCAGTTTCTGCTCCTGATGCAGAGATATGCCATCAAGCTTCTGTCTGTGTCTATAAGGCTATAGGATGGGGGACCTGTCATCTCTTATCATTAGCCATGCTGGCTGGGCATTGGAGTCCAACATCTGGAGAGTCATAGATTGTCCACCCCTACTATACAGGTGTCTTTTGAAAGTCCTGATAAGTGGGAAGGTGGCCAGCCACACCTGGACTGGGAAGTGGGTTGCTGTAGATTCTAGTAACAAGGATATTTGAGTTCAGTGTTTTTCATGCTGCATTTCCTTGCATTTCAGTGCCATTTATTATTGTGATGGTACTGAACTATGGGAAAGATATAATGTTTTTGTTTTAGTTATTATTGTGGTACCAGCACAAAAATATTCAGGGCAGCAGTTTCTTGGCAGTTACAAATTGGAGAGAAAGCGCTGAAAGGGATTTTAAATCTGTAATGTTGATTTCTTTTACTATCTGTCAGTTTTTGTCATGCAGTAAATAACTCATTTTCAAATAATTTGCCTGTGTAATTAAATTTAGATTGCACACTTCTCCTTTCAAATATTTTGACTCTTCCTTGTCTGCCATTCAATTGTGGCATAATTGGTGCGGTCTATATAAATGGGCAATAAATTTATGGACTTTTGTTTGAAGATCAGGCAGTGAATAGAACTTGGTAATCGTCCCAGGAGGAATTATGATTGAACATGTTTGCGAGAGTTAAAGAACGGAATTTACTTTTGTTTTTGAATTAAAGACAATTAAAGATTTGCAGGCACCCATGAAAGACAATGAATCGAGGAACAAGTTAGAAGCAAGTCCATTTGCAGGTGAAAAGAAACGCCTTTGAATCAGAACCAGCTGTATTTTCTATGAAAGAATGTGCTTGCTTGATAGCATAATGTGCTTCTAAGCAGCTTACGCTTCACAGTATTCAGAAAATCGGAGTGCATTAATTTTTAAAGTTGCAAATGCAGGCGAAGAGCAACACTGCCTCATGATGATAATGAGGGTGGATATTGGAAAGTCGGTGGGTGGGTGGGGGTGGGACATAGAAGGAGCTTCTGAAATGTGAACATTCATAAAACAATAGCCAGGCATACAAATGATAATGAGCTTGGACAGCAAAACAAACAAAGGGCAAAGATGAAGACCCCATTATTAACTAAAAAGAAGCCCTATACTCTTAGTTGGTTAAGCCCAGTAGTAAACTTGCTGAAACGCTTGCATATTTCAAGGTTCAAATATTGATATCCCCGCAGCGTTGTTAGCTAGAGTTTGGCAAAAATGAATTCACCTGCTACCGAGAACCGGCACTAATGGGAGTTGTAGCTGTACTAATGGGAGTAAGTGTAATACCCTTAGGCAGTAAAGTATTGGGAGTGGACTCCAGGTAGACACAGAATTATAGAATGGTAGAGCTGGAGGAGACCACAAGGGTCATCTAGCCCAACCCCTTGCAATGCAGGAATCTTTTGCCCAACATGGGGCTCGAACGCACAACCCTGAGATTAAGAGTCTCACGTTCTACCGATGGTCATTCTGAGATATTCTCAAGCAGCCTTCCATAACCTGGAGCCCTCTGGTTCTTTTAGGCTCCAGCTCCCATCATCTGTGACACTTAACCATGCCAGATGATGCTGATGAGAGTTAAAGTCCCACGCAGGACATAAAAGTGCATGCAGTAGTTTCCAGGTTAAATCCCTGGCATTGGTCCATCTTTGGATGCGAAGAAGAAAGGAACGCAGTCTTCGCAGCCCCGCGAGATGTGGGAAATCTGTTAGGGAGGAAAGTGTTCATAGTAAACTTAAAGATTCTGTAAATCCGGGGTGTCCCACTCAAAGCGGGGTGGTTGCGCCATATGCACCAACAGGTCTCACTGCAAAACAGGGATAAGTATACATATGTACCACGAACAGCAGCCAGCACCCCTTTCACGCCACCTTACGCTCTGAAAATGTCCTCCACTATAATTGATGCTAGTTTAAATTAACGTGAATTTACATTCCAGCTAGCAACAGTCAAAGGTGTTTGCATTGCTTATATAAACTAGATATTTCAGGTGGCAACTTCTGGGGCGCATATGCCATTTTTGCAGTACAGGTGGTTCTTGGGATTTTTTTTTGGGGGGGGGGGAGTTCAGCTGTTTAAAGAGGTGTTTTTAAAAAGTCCAATACTAAAATGTGGTTTTCATTACCAAGGACTTAACAGATGTCCTTTGTAAATTTTTACACACAGTTGATTCAGACTTGTATTCTCTGGTATGTACTTTCTCTTCTGGCTATAGCATTTAGCAAGGAGAGAGGTAAATTAATCACAGATGCTTTGTTTTGGAGACTTACCAGCTGTAGAGTCATTATTAAAATAGATTGTTTGCAATAAAGAGAGTTTCAGTTGTTAATATCGACTTCAATTTCAGCCTGCAAATATTGTCACTGTTAACTTGCAGCGAGGTAAGTTTTAGGGAAACAGTCATATAGATCATCGAATTCAATTCATTTGAAATCTTAAAGCCACTTTCTCAGACGCAGTCCTATTTCTGCTCATGGTTCTCCTCTGGAATGGGTAGTTGCTAGAATATAATCTTGAAGAGGATCGATAAACTTTCTTTGTTGAGAAATAACTAGTTATTCTTAGGGCATAATGATGCAAAAATATTAATAATCCATTATTGCCTCTACCTTTGATGCACTCTGATGTGCACTTAATCTATGTCATCTTTACTATGACACAGGTCACATGCCACTCCACTTTAACTGCACTTACAGTCATGGGTTTGGTGGAATTTACATGGTTGCAGAAATGGTAAGGTAAAGGTAAAGGGACCCCTGACCATTAGGTCCAGTCGTGGCCGACTCTGGGGTTGCGCCGCTTATCTCGCTTTATTGGCCGAGGCAGCCAGTGTACATCTACCGGGTCATGTGGCCAGCATGACTAAGCCGCTTCTGGCGAACCAGAGCAGCGTACGGAAACGCCGGTTACCTTTCCGCCAGAGCGGTACCTATTTATCTACTTGCACTTTGACATGCTTTTGAACTGCTAGGTTGGCAGGAGCAGGGACCGAGCAACAGGAGCTCACCCTGTCGTGGGGATTCAAAGCGGCAACCTTCTGATTGGCAAGTCCTAGGCTCTGTGGTTTAACCCACAGCGCCACCCGCGTCCCTCGCGGAAATGGTACCTGCATACAATTGCTCTGCACCACACATTTGCCTCATTGAGACGGCAAGGATGCCTGGCTCTCTATGTTTATGCTTAGTGGGCAAGGGGGATGCTCGGTCCATTCCCAAAACTGGTCAAAGCCAAAATTGGCTCTGCCCATCCACTGCACTTTGTAGTTGGCTACATGGCAAAGCCAGATGAAGTGAATGGTAAAAGTTATTCAGGCAACCTAGGCATAAAATTAGATATGGTTTCCAAGACAGGACAATCAGGTGGTCACTTCACCATCTAGCTAGTTGTAGCGCACATTGGTCTAAAGCCAGAGTGAATTGTTGGTTATGTATATTAGTTCATTGTCCATAAAACCCACAAGGTAAATTAGATCCTAAACCCAGGGGAAAGGGAAGATGAACGAATTCCCTTCTAACATTTTATCAACATCTATATCATCTATATACTTGAGCTCTTCTGCTTTTCACCCATTGCATCTTGCACCGCTGTACTTCCAGAATATCTACAGTAAGGTTGTACTCAAATTTACTCTGAGGAAATGCCAAGCACATAGGATAGCTCATCTACACCATTCCCTCTTCTTTCCCAAAGCTGCACCTATTTAATTTTGGCTGATCTCTAGAAACAGCAGGTCTCTGTGATGTAAATGTCTTAGTTGTCCACCTTTCATTTTCAGTGTAGACATGAGGGTATATTTCAGACTTTCTGAGATCTTGAAGTGAAACAATTATTTTCCCCTTGTTTTCTTCTTAAAGTCTTATAAATCTGTGTTCAAAGCCCCATGTGAATAAATGTCTGCAGTTTGTTCACAAGTAAAAGTTTTTAGCAGCTGCATGTCTTAGTTGAAATTGGCTCCAAACAGTATTACAGGTTCAGATATATTTTTAAGCCAAGTTTCACCCTGGAGTGAATTTTTACGAGCATATAAACTCAGTCAATTCATAATGGAAATTCTGACAGGTCCTTTACTGTTGCATAGCACATGGTAATATCATAATGACTGGCGGGGAGCTCTAGTCATGTAAACTCTTTCCCCCTTATTCCACGATGACCATACTTTCCTCTGAGAAAAGAACAATTTTTCCCATGCATTAGACTTTAAAATCTCCACCACTCCTCTGGTATAGTACAGATTACCAGAGAAATCCATCTTAGTCTTCTCAGTAAGGAAAATGTTTCCCCTAATCGTAGATTTTTAATTTTTTTAAGGACTGGGAGTCGCTTAAAGACAACAACAATAACAACTTGCACCTCCAATGACCAGAGAGAAAACATAAGCCCTGTTTATGTGTTACTCACATGTAGGGCATGTGTTTGTGCAGCGAGGGGTGAGGCCATGGTTTTATTCCTGCTCCCAGTGTCATAAGGACATAAGAGGAGTCTGCTGGATTCACTCAATGGCCCATCTAGTTCAGCATCCTGTTCTCACAGTGGCCAGCCAGATGCCTGTGGCGAACCCTCAAGCGAGATCCAAGTGCAAGAGCACTCTCCCCTCCTGTGGTTTCCAGCAGCCGGTATTGAAGTTGTCCAGCCCTCTTTTATGGCCATCCAAGTTGGTGACCTCCTGGGGGAGTTCCATAGTTCACCTATGCATTGTCCCATCTCCTCCCCATCCCCTGCCGAAGCAACCATATGTTGGGCACAGTTGTAGGACAAGAAAGCTCTTGCACAGGAAGAGTAGGAGCACAGTGCAACTGGGAGACCAAAGCATCATCCAGGTATTTCCCTGAACGCACACTGGGATTGGGGTGTGGCACACATCTTTTGTAGATTCATCCGCATTCTGCCCCAAGTCATCTGTAAGCATGTACAACTGGAGGGGAAAGGCAAGGAGCATCAACTCAGTTGCCTCGGTTGGGCAAAGAGAATAAGTTCCTTCTTTGCCCTCTCACCGAAAATGGTGGTGGGGCTTCATTTGCCCTCAGTGACATCATCCTATAGCCATGTCTAATTAGCTATATGGCTAGATGGCTACATGGCTTTATAATGTTCACCACATGCTCCCTGATGGTCACACCACACATAGCTGCTCCCCCTTCCAGCAAAGAAAGCTGGGAAGTGTAGTTTCCCCTTCATAGAGCTATAATTATCAGCACCCTTACAGTTCCCAGGATTCTAGATTCAGGTAGGTAGCCATGTTGGTCTAACGCAGTAGAAATATATAAATAAAATTTTAAAAATTGTCCAATAGCACCTTAGAGACCAACTAAGTTTGTTCTTGGTATGAACTTTTGTGTGCATGCACACTTCTTCAGATACACTGTTTCAGTGTATTTGAAGAAGTGTGCATGCACATGAAAGCTCATACCGAGAACAAACTTAGTTGGTCCCTAAGTTCCCAGGATTCTTTGGGGTAGTCGTGCTTTAAATCTAAGGTGTGGATCTGCCCACAAGAGTGAAAAAGCCATTTTGAGGTTGGTTGGTCTGTTTTGGCACTCAGGCCACAGCAGAGTAGGAAAACTAAAAAGGCAGTAAAAATGTGCGTAAGTATGGAAGGTAAGTTTCCCCCCACCCTTCCTGAAACAGTAACTTTAGCAGCAGAAACCAAACCTCTCAAGCATAGGCCTAGCAGTAGTCTTGAATGCATTTGCTTAAGATCAGAGCCCTTAATGACTACAAGGCTGCAAAGTATAGCTTTCAGCTAATCTAACACTGATCGGCCAGCTAGCCGCCATAATGCAGTCTTGTGACATGAGGCATGAAAAGGGATACTGTGAAAACAATTTCAACATGGTCAAAACCTGTTATTACTAGGCAGGAAGTGCTTTTTATTTTTTCTAGAACTGAATTTGGGTGTAGGCCTAATAACCTTCCAATTTACAAGCGGAGTGGTTACGAACTCTTGAAAATTGTCTCGGAAAAAGTAAGAGTTTTATCTTATGCCTAATTAACCCCACAACCCATGCAAATACTATGCACAATTGTTCTCAATTGCGTCAAACTTTTCTCATCATGGCCTTTCCCTTTTTAATTTTCTACATTGGATGTGGCATGATGTGGCGTAGCATCAGTCTTTTAGGCTGCCCATTTGTAAATAATAAATTGCTCAAATTATACTGTCATATGTATTCCCTATTAGAGCAAACATTTCAAAGTTTGTCACTCTACAAGTAGCTCTAACATACAGTGGTCTTTCTTGCTTTGTAAAGGAAAATTTGGATATGCTGCAAACATTAAAATAATTGTCCCTCATTTACCATGGAGTGTTTTCAGTAACTGTTTTTTCTCTCTCCCCCCGTCAATAGGAAAACAAGATTACAAGAAAACCAGGCCAATGTTAAAAGCAACAAGATTAAAAGCAGAGGCCAAGAAAACTGCGCCAGGCATGAAGGTATATCTAACTGATAGCTTACACCAACATCCTAGAGATGTTGAGTTTCTTTTCCCCATAGATGTCCTGTGTGAATATTGATCTTTGAAAGATATTGTTTATGACACTTCAAAACCCTAAGTGGAATGCCAGGATCTAAAATATTCATGACTGATTTCTTTTGCGTTAACCTACAGCCAAGCAGGAACAACTGAAACTCGGAGGCTGCAATCTGACACGGCTCTGCTTAGGAATCAGTCCCATTTTGTTATTTATGAATTAAGCTTCAGTTTACCTATTTTTAAGATCTCTTGCCCCTACGCCACCATAAAGTCCCAGGGCGAGTTGCAACGATGAAATATGCAAATGTAAAACCATTCCAATTATAAAACAAGGAAAGCCATTCCAAAGGCAACAGATAGGTATAGATTCAACAAAAGAGGTGGGTCCCACCAAACAAAATACCTTCACTGTCAAAGGCCAGGGCGAAGGGGTCTCTCTTCAGCATACAGTGAAATCTGTGCAGTGAAGATGCTACTTAGGGTCTGCTACGAAAAACCCCTTCAGTGATGCCATCCTCTCCTTGTCTATGCAGGGTGCATAGAATAAAGCAGCAAAGTAATTTTGATAGGCAGCATTTTATTTTTTTTAAAGCTTCTTGTCAACTACTGTGTGTCATGGAACAATTTTTTAAAACAACTCCCATAGGCAGACAGTGAATGTTTTACAGCATAGAATAATAGACTTGGAGAACTGGAAGGGACCATGAGGATCATCTAGTCCAACCCCCTGCAATGCAGGAATCTTTTGCACAATGTGGGGCTCAAACCCATGACTCTGAGGTGAAGACTCTCATGCTCTACCAAATGAGCTATCCCAGTTTGGCTCATATCTATTCAACAGTAAGTCCCAGCAGGCCATAATCCCAAAGAACCGTGCGTAGGATTGTAGCCCTCATTATTATTGCACATCAGTGCTTTCTTTGGTTAAAAACCCCACAATGTACTGGTACCCATGCTTTGATAAAAGTGGGGGTCAGCACAAAATGGCTTCTGCAAGGCAGCAAAATATGTGGTGCCAGAACTCCTAACTAGTGAGTGAGTACCAGAAGCTCCATCTTCTGAACCACATTGAGGGACCCTGATGCAGCGTTCTGACCTCACGTGTGTGATGTTGCACAATGTACTGACGCCACATGAGCTACATTGCGTGATGTCCTAATGTCCCTCTGTGTCCAGTTTTTACAATGGGAAGGACTATCCCCCTCAAAAAACCATAGAGGGGGCCAGTAGTGCCTCAGCCCCCTGGAGCCGGCATGTATGGCAAGTACTGTCACCTACACACACACACACACACACACACACAACCCTGACTGTTGACCATGGTGGAATTTTTTGTATAGATGTAACTGTAAATGGTTACAGTTTTGTCATAAATACATACAGTGGTACCTCGGGTTAAGTACTTAATTCGTTCTGGAGGTCCGTTCTTAACCTGAAACTGTTCTTAACCAGAAGCACCACTACTGCTGCCGCGCTGCCAGAGCACAATTTCTGTTCTCATCCTGAAGCAAAGTTCTTAACCCGAGGTAATATTTCTGGGTTAGCTGAGTCTGTAACCTGAAACGTATGTAACCTGAAGCGTATGTAACCCGAGGTACCACTGTATAACTGATATCCAGCGTACAGTTTTCATCTTTCTGTCCAGCATGGAAAACGATTGCCTTCTCTTATGACCCAGCAAGGAAGCTGGTGGACTCAATTATTTTGGAACTTCTGTTTTTAAAGCTTAAAGAAAGGAAGGAGAACAAGTGAAGGTAATAAATAATAATATGAAGGATATTTATAATATTTTCACACCCACACATGACCCTGTCGTAGAGTTTGGCTAAACATATGTAGTTTGTTTAAATTGCTTCCAATACTTTCCTCTCGATTTATTTTTGGTTCAAAATAAATTAACATAAAATCAGCTTAGCAACCCATGCTGAGGGAAGGATGCAGATCAGGAAAAATAGATGCAAAAATGAGCTATTCCTAATGAGAAGAATGTCAGTAATGTTCAAAGAAGTACATTTCCTTGTTTCTGGCAGATGAGAAATCAATTCCCCCCTCCCCAAGTTATAGCTTACAGCAAATGGCAAGGTATTACTACCATGCTGTAACAGCTGTTGAGCCGCCAGATGATGTATTTGGTTGTCTTCCAAAATTTGCTATTATAATCACGAAACAGTGGTTTCTTTTCGCTCTCTGATAGCTGATCTCGATCAAGCATTGCCACGCAATGTGGTCTGCTTTCACAACATTGTCTCCTCAGTTAGTGCAGTGTGTCAGGTTTTAATGGGGAAAAAATAGATTGCCGTTTTTGTTGTTTGCTTAAAAGGCAGATTATTAACCTATCACGTTATGCAATTTTCTCTGTCCCTTTCTGATTTAATTTTACCTTTCTGATTTAATTTCACATCGTAGAAGGGGCCACAAGGGTAATCTAGTTCAACCCCCTGCAATGCAGAAATCTTTTGTCGAATATGGGGCTTGAACCCACAACCCTGAGATTAAGAGTCTCATGATCCACCAACTGAGCTATCCGGACAAGTGGCCTCACAGCATAGAGTTGAGGATAGCCTCAAACAATGCATATATTGGAGGCTTGAATTCATTTGTTCATCCTTTAGATTTGTATAGCGCTTTTCCACACAAAAAAATCATGCTCAAAGTGGTTTACAAAACAACAACAACACAGGAACACATTTCAAATGCTACAAAAACAATTTCATAATAACACAGCCAAGTAACATAGTAACAGTTTCATACTAACATAGCCAAACAATAGCATAGTAGCAATTTCATAATTACAAAGCAGAACAATAGCAAATATAACGTAAAAAAACATATAAAGAATTCCCAGCAGAGCTGCTGGGAAAGAACTATTTTTCAGCTTCAGTTGCCATCTGTAAAATAGGTGTGCCTTACCCTGGCTGGATGATAGTAGTTAAAGAAGATAAAGATTGTGCAGTATGTGGCATGTGAAAAGTACTATGCAAATTGATAATGAGAGTAAAAGGAAATCTTGTAGAAGTAGAATTATACTTCAGTGTTGTGTTTTCAGTGTTGAAGCATAGGGTTGAGTCACATATGCACACTCCTCACACGATTTCTGGACACTTGATTGTACAACTTGGTTGGCAACTGAATGAGAAGCAAGCTTCTTGAGGTATTGATGTAAAGTCAAACCATTGTTTAGTGTTGCATGAGGAAGCCATTTCCTTATGTCTCCCTGCCCTCATGTCCTCAGGTTCAGTTAGTTGTGTCCAGATGAGAGCAAAATATAAGTTACCTTCTGCCAACCTAGCAGTTTGAAAGCATACCAGTGCAAGTAGAGAAATAGGTACCACTGTGGTGGGAAGGTAAACGGTGTTTCCGTGCACTCTGGCTTAAGTCACGGTGTCCCGTTGCACCAAAAGCGGTTCAGTCATGCTGGCCACAAGACCCGGAAAACTGTCTACAGATGAACGCTGGCTCCCTGGGCCTGAAAAGCGAGTTGAGCGCTGCACCCCATAGTCACCTTTGAGTGGACTTAACCACCCATGGGTTCTTTACCTTTACCTATAAGTTACCTTGACATCAAAACCTGGAAAATAATGGTTTATACTTGCCCTCTAAACCAGAATTGCAAAGCATGGCTTGGTTATGTTTTAGCTCTTGGGAGTATAAGGAAGGAAAAACAGCTTATTAGTTTGGATATTGTAGCAAAGTATGGTTTGTGTTAAAGAGGAAATAACTGGATATGAGTAACTGAAAAGAGGAGGAAGTAGAAGGAGGGCGGATGTAAGCCTGTAGCATGTTCTTGGTTCTTGAAACTTCGCTTTGGGAGACTGGGAATGTTGCATTTGAACGAATTTGCTGTGATATGAAAGTCTAGCCAATGGGTTAATCCAAACAGTCTCTAAATTCAGCAGTCCCTTGTATCTTAAATTCAACTCCCACAATGCACGTTAGCTCATACAACCTGTGCAAGGACCTGGGTATCCTTGCACCTAAATACAGTGGTACCTCGGGTTAAGAACTTAATTTGTTCTGGAGGACTGTTCTTAACCTGAAACTGTTCTTAACCAGAAGCACCACTTTAGCTAATGGGGCCTCCTGTTGCCGCTGCACTGCCGTTGCACAATTTCTGTTCTCATCCTGAAGCAAAGATCTTAACCCGAGGTAATATTTCTGGGTTAGCGAGTCTGTAACCTGAAGCATATGTAACCTGAAGCTTATGTAACCCGAGGTATAATAATAATAATAATAATAATAATAATAATAATAATTGTTTATACCCAGCCCATCTGGCTGGGTTTCCCCAGCCACTCTGAGCGGCTTACACCACATAAAAAATGGTAAAACGTCAGACATTAAAAATCTCCCGATACAGGGTTGCCTCCAGATGTCTTCAAAAAGTCAGATAGTTGTTTATTTCCTTGACATCTGATGGGAGGGTGTTCCACAAGGCAGGCACCACTACCGAGAAGGCCCTCTGCCTGGTTCCCTGTAACCTCACTTCTTGCAGGGAGGGAACCGCCAGAAGGTCCTCGGAGCTGGACCTCCGTGTCTGGGCTGAAAAATGGTGTGAAATCGAATGCCTGCGACCTAAATGCCAGTTTCAGGGTTTTGCATTCTCTGCCAGCATGCCAGTACAATATTTCCATGGGCTATATTTATAAGCAAGCTGTGGTAACATATACACAATTTGCATTCATTTTCCTATCTATACTGAAGGAAATAGCCATACTGAAGATTCATCACATTTGAGGCAGCAGTAAGTTGGAGCAGTAGGAACTGGACATATTAAAAATAAGGTAGAATATTTAGGAGCTTAATACAAAGTTTTTTAGATTGGGGGGCACAGAAGATCAATTCAGCTTAGAACGACATTTTGATTTCATGGAGTTTCAGAAACACCAATTTAATTAAACATTATTCTTAAAATAATAATAATCTTGATTATTGCTTATTTTTCTATTATTTACCCAGGTAGACAGGTTGAGTTTTCACCAGGGATGCATTTTGCACAAACTTTGCTCTTTTAAAAAAATATATGGTTCCCCCTTACTTCAAAATGGGCCCTAAACTTTTCTAAACCAACCCCAGTAGGGTACTTTTAATTTCAAAACTGGCATGCTAATTAGTCTATCCTGTCACATTTTGATTGCCTATCATTTTTATGCTGGATTGAAAGTAACAAACTTTCATTTAGTCATTGCCATTTAATACTTTTTTAATTTCCCCAATGAGTGATTTTTATCTTTTGTTGATAATGTCAACACAGTAACTTGTGGGCAATAAATATCCAGTGTTTTTGACTCTGTGTTGCTGAAGCAGGATGACTGTGGTAGACTGCAGGATTTATGTGCTTTCCTATGTCTATTAAAACCTCTCCATGCGTAAATAGTTTTCCTGTTAAAAGAAAGGCATCAGGCCAATGGCCTGTCAAGTCCAGATGTCTGTGGGAAGCCCACAAGCAGAAACTGAGTGCAGCAGCACCCTCCTCACTTCTGATTCCAAGCAAACTGGCATTCAGAGGCTTACTGCCTCCAGCAGCGAAGGTAGAACACACCCATCTCTTCTAACTCCCATTTCCCTCTGCTCCTTGGTCTTCCTTCCAAAAAAAGTTTAAGCAAAGGGATCTGCCCTATCTGCAAAGACAGATGCAAAGGATTCATCCAGCTACTCTGCAAACTCCTTATGCTGAAAATCAGAAACGATTTTCTGCTACCCAACAAAAATTTAAGAGTCACTATCCTTACTGTGATTTTTTTTCAGTTCTATCATAAAGGTAAAGGGACCCCTGACCATTAGGTCCATTCATGGCCGACTCTGGGGTTGCGGCGCTCATCTCGCTTTATTGGCCAAGGGAGCCAGCGTACACCTTCCAGGTCACGTGGCCAGCATGACTAAGCCGCTTCTAGTGAACCAGAGCAGCGCACGGAAATGCCGTTTACCTTCCCGCTGAAGTGGTACCTATTTATCTACTTGCACTTTGATGTGCTTTCGAACTACTAGGTTGGCAGGAGCAGGGACCGAGCAATGGGAGCTCACCCCGTTGCGGGGATTCAAACCGCCAACCTTCTGATCAGCAAGCCCTAGGCTCTGTGGTTAAACCCACAGCGCCACCCACGTCTCTTACAGTTCTATCATACAGTTCTATCATACTTTCCCCTTAAAAACAAGCAGTGCTTGTTACATAGGGTAGCATCTAATGGTGATTGTCAGCTGCCAGAAGGGAATTTGTCAGCAGAAAAATGAGGGAAGCCATTTTTGGCAAAAACTTCGTTCCTCCTGCAATGACCTGCATGCCCCGCCTCACTAAGTGTGTTCTGGATTATCCTCTAACCTTCTGCAGTATAGCAGATCCTCCCCTTTTTTTGACAAAGTAAAGAGAAGGGGACTCTTCTCTATTGCCCCTAATTATCAGATTGCAGGCAAGAAGAAGCTGAGGAGGAGAGCAAGCAATGATAGAAGAAATCAGAAGACTACGAACGACCCAGAGAGTGGGGAACCACCTGAGGTCATCTTGCCCAGGACTCCCTTAAGCAGTATTGCTGGGCCCAGATAGCACAACTGTAGTAGATACAAGAAAATGAATGAATTCTGCCTTATATGACCATTGCATTTTGACATAGAGAAGACTTGTGCCTGCAGTCCCCCATCTCTTGCTTTCTTTTTTATTCCCATCTCTTTCTGAAAACAAATTATACATAGGTCTTTTCTGTGAAATTCCGTTAGATAAAACCAAGAGAAGATCCCAAAGTTTAGACTAACCTGACGATCCTTATAATTATGGGTTGGGAACAAAAGCACGCCAACAGTTTTTTAAATGGCGTTGTTGTTGTTTCAAACCTGTGAGTCGCATTATTTGTGTGGAAAAGGAAATTTGTGCTACCTGCAGAATGACAATCCACTGAGAAATCTTCGCCCGAAGAAGCGATAATATTTGAAAAGTGTATGCGGTGGCATATACTGAATTATGGATATGAAATACTGATAAAATATAAAGCGGATTCATGTAAATGCAAATGAAGTGTGTTCCAGAGGAGTTTGCGATGGGGGAGAGAATTGACAGAGGAACGTTAACTCTTTCTCGGGATGACACTGTTTTGCTTTCTCTCTGACGCGAGTACTTTCAGAAGTGCTTGCAGAGAGAGAACTTGCATGCTACGTGAAAATCATTAAATCCAGCTCGGAGATATAAAGTAGGCTCGAGTTACACAATGTGCAAACACATGTGTGTGAGAGAGGCCTTAATTATGTATGCCGTTCAAATGAGGAAGACGCCCTCCCAAAGGCCTCATTTATGCATGTCAACCCTAGAGCTAGTCCTCGTTGTGTCAGGTCACAGCCTTCCAGCATTAGATGAAGCTGCCTGGTGAAATGGCTCTTAGCTTTAAATAGTCTTTTCAGAAGGTGGAAGAGCCCTGGTCTTTGTCCACCTGCCCCACGTTCTTCCTGCAGTAAGTTTGAGACACGGGCTATAATTTAGAGAGCTGTAAAGCTCATTTTACAGAATAAGTTCCAAGTGCCTGGGGGGTTTCCTTAACATTTTTTTTTTAATCAGTATGGTAGGTTGCTTCCCAGCTCCCAGAAAAGATAGTGAACTTTCAAAGTTCACACATATTCACTTGGATACCTTTAAAGTACTCTGTGAATTCTGTCCCTCTTCAGAGTCCTGGGCAAAACGCTTGCTAAGCCTGTTATACAGTAATCTTTCTTCTTTAGCCACATGGTCACCAGATTCAGTTCTGATAACCAGACTAGAAGCGACATTAAATACACTTTTAAAAAAACGTGCAGTTAAAAAAAAAGGGGGGGGGATTTGAAGAAGATTAGGACCACAGAGGGTGAAGAGAGAGAAATGAAGCCTTTGCTTCTGCTGTGATTCCAGTGAAAAGCCCCAGCCCCACCCCAGTGATTGGTCCTATTGGCCTTAATAGAAGTTGTTGGCCAAAGCAGTAGCTTGAGGGGTGGGGATTGTCATCAGATTTGTGGCAGGGGGAAAGGGATTGAATTCCTCACCTACAAAAATCCCGTGCTGTTCTTCATCCCCATAGCTATTTACACTAATAAAGATGTGTGTGTTAAACATAAGAAATGCATTAATATCACATTTGCTTTAGCCCCTACTGTTAAAGCATGTTAACCACCAAATCACAGAATTGTAGAGTTGGAAGGGACCCCATCCATGACAGATGGCCATCCAACTTCTGCTGAAAAACCTCCAAGGAAGGCGAGTGCAGGGAGACTTGTTCCACTCTTGCTGTCAGAAAGTTATTCCTGACGTTTAGTCGGAATCTCCTTTCTTGTAGCTTGATGCCTCCAGAGCGGGAGAAAACAAGCTTACTCCATCTTCCATGTGAAAGCCCTTTAGAAATTTGAAGATCATGAGGAAGGTTAGGTTTGCTCATGTGGTAAAACAAACCAACAAACCAAAAGTGGCCTTCAGTTTAGATTATATCATTATTTGGTCAGGGTGTTTGTTCACGGTTATTGTTTTTTAAAGTGTATTTTGACATTGGTTAAGTAAACTGTGTAGCTCATTGCTGTGGGGCCTTGCATGAGGAGGGTCATCAGACTGTGCTTGAGTAAATTACAGGGTAAGTTTCCTACCATGATAATTTACAATGTGTTGAGTAAATTGCATACAGTGTTAATGTATTTATGAATGAAAAATGTCATTTGTTCTTAATTAAACTGAAATGATGACTTGTCTAACTTTTTTTCTTTCAACCCCGATCTTATCATTGCTACAGGAAGTCAGCCTCATCCTTGGAGCTATATTGGTATTTCTGGTAGCATGTTACGCTTTCTTTTATCTTAACCTGTCCGAAGAGGTTGACCTTGAACTGGATCAAGATGAAAACTAGCAGATGTCTTTTTTGCAAGCTTTTTTTCCTAGAAAAGATGATGATGAAGAACAAGCCGTCTCTTCACAGAGGTGGCCATAACTTGAACAAGTTCCTGCACTTTGGAAACTTTTGAAATATTGTAGCAAGGCTTACTAATGATGAAGCCCACTGACCAAACCTCTGTTATTCAACCTGGCTTCGTCAATGATATAGAGCCTTTTCTTAGTTTGTTTCATAATTTGAGCTGGAAAATATTTGATTCCGGAATACAATTTCCTACATTTATGAGCATTACTATGTTGGAGGGCAGACTCTGATTTCCCTGGACTCATCTTGGAATTAATTTGTTATTTTCAAAGGATGACAAACCGAAACCAAACAGGATGGAACTGGATGAAGTTACATTGTCTGTGCTGTCTGTGGGCATGCTTCCATTATTAAGAATGTTAAGTTGCATTAAAGGCAGTAGGAAAGTTTCAAGCATATGTTTAATTCTTAGACTAATACCAGCGAGAATTTAAATGTGCTTAACTGTAGCTGGATCATACCCAGTAATTAGTAAGAGCAAGTATTAGTATGCCAAGGTTTACTTTGACTTTGCGAGCAAAAAGTGTAGACAAGCTGGAGAAGAGGGATTCGACCACACCAGCACAGTCTTCTCCGTATCAATGCATCAAGTGTACCCTCTTGCACCATTGGCCACGATGCTGCAAAAACACACATAGGTTGCATTGATTTCAGTGAGAGAGTAAAACGTGCTTAAATCCCATTCAGAATAAGGAGATTGTAAAATGCTGAATGTTGGCTGGAAGATGGTCATTGTTATTAACTGCAAAACAGCCCAATGCCAAGATCCAGAGCTCAAAAGAGTCCAGAGGATGCTAACCAGGACAGCACAATTTATGGACAATTCACGAATAGGTAAGGCCTATTGAGTTCAATTGGACTTGTTCCCAGATAGGTGTGTATAGGATTGCAGCCTAGGTTGGTTGCAACCTCTGCAAGTGTCGATATCAAACAAGCAGTCTTAATTCATGGGGATTTTTAAAAACTAATTTGCAAAGATCACCTTGAGTTAACCACCTCGCGTTTCCATTTGCAATGAAAGCAGATTTTAACCGAGAAAATAATTAAAGGTAATTTATGGTATTGGCCTACAAGTTGATATACTTGGATTTATTTCCTAACAGCAAATTAAACTGTGCTCAAGTATAGCCATCAGTGAGAGAACCAAGAACCAGACGAGAGAAGTGTAATCAAATATTTTAAGATTGGAGCTAATGGAAACAGACGGGTCACTACACTGCTCTTCCCTCTCCCAATGGGACCTACGTCTACCATCAAAGCATTTTCTGCTGTGGCTTTCAATGGATGTTTGTATAGAATATGGAGAGCCTCGACTCAGTAAAAGCTACTTGGAGTCAACTCTGATCAAACTCTACGATCCAAAGCTTCCAAATTATCAAGAGTTGCCAGAAGAAACACATCCCAAATAAGCATGCTTTAATAATTTGTAATTGTAGCACATCTATACATAGAATCACACGGCAAACCTCTCTGTTTAGAAGAACCCTTCTATTCCTTTTTTAAAAAAATATTTTTTGGTGCAAGTTTATTTTCAGTGTCACCCTGGCTCCTTTGTGCATATATATCAGCAGTCATCTTTTTCATTCATTGCCAACTGTTCAAGGCACATGTGTTCTGTCAGAAATGGCACCTGGATGACAGAAGCTCAAGCATTCACATATGCCTCTGAAGCAGAGTTCCTTGCCTCTTGGGCTATCTTAACGAATGTAAATAGAAAGTTCAGTCGATGTTGATTTTAATTAGCGCATTGCTTCATTAATATAAAGTTGAAATTCTGTTTTAATTATACCATTGCTGCTCCTGCAATATCAACATGGAAGATACATGGTTGCTGGTTGTTTTTTAAAAAATCTCTTTGGCAATTAGGCAGTCATTTTTCATAAGTTCAAATAACGGTTAACAAACCTTTTCCATACAAATTCCCAGTAAATTTGAAACATCCTGGCTCCTTAATACTTTCTTGTATGATACAATTCTAAATATAATGTATAAGGGTTTCCCCACCTAACCTCAGTTCTAAGGAAAAATAGATAATACAAAAAATGCATCTGAGTATATGATAAGGTCTGCAATTTTTTTTTTTTTTACTTTTGATGAATTTGTGCAGATTTGATGGTTGGGAAATTTATGATGCTGTTCACATGGTTCGTTCATTTTAATGGGGCATCAGAGAAGCCCTAGTGCTGATTAGGATATGGAAGCTTAGTGGAGAATTGTTTGGTATGTTTATTGAAGCCTTGAAATTCATTTTAACATCCTGATCATAAAGCTACTCTGCTCAGTCTGTGGACCAAATCATAGGTGTTTCTTTCGCTGTTGTTTGTCATAAAGATTTTGAAAGTCAGCTATTATAATGCATCCAAGTTGAAAGACACAACATGAAAACATTCCAAAAACAGGAAACATAATGCAGATCAATCCAAACTGAAAAATTGGTCACTTTACATGTAAAGTTTTACTTCTTTTGGCAGGATAATTCAGGTTTTTTATGACTAAAGAAATGATAATATGATACTTGACTGAAATTGGAAAAAAAGAGAGAGGTAGTGTTGGAATTGCTTCCTGGCATTTTTTTGTAGTGAATTCTGCTTGTAATTGTGAGAATGAAATTGGCAAATGAATAAACTGGCTATGATTATTTGTGTACTTTCCCCTCTCAACGGAACAATAAACAAACCGGGGTCTGGTTCATGCAACATAGAGAACTGGCACCATCATTGCACTTTGGCACCCAGCATGCATGATTTCTCCCGTCTGTGGAGGAAGAATTATGAGATCAAGTGTGCACAGTGCACTAGTGATGCTCTCTGTATGGTGGAGGCAGTGTTGTCTCTTGAGTTGGCACCCCTTTCTCTATGGTCCTTCCTTTTCCTCTCCAATGCACCACTGCCCACTCACTTTTCGGCACACCAGCCTGACAGTGAGCCCAAGGGAAATGGATGTTGCTTCTCTATCTCCTCCCTTTTGTCATTGCTTGCATGCCAGAGAGGGCAGGTGAACAGGCAGGACTAGCATAAGGAGGAAGAGAGCAGAACCAAGCAGTTTCAGAGCATAATAGTTCTCCAAGGGGTGTGGGCCATGACAAATGCCTAGCAATTCCCACCCCTGGCACCAGCTTTCTTTGGAATGGGAGTGGAGGGGTGTTTGCTTGTTCCTTTACCCAGTGTTTTTTTTCTTAAAAAATGTTTAGGGGTAAGGGGTGTTTGCTTGTTCCTTTACCCAGTGTTTTTTTTCTTAAAAAATGTTTAGGGGTACTCTCATTTTGACTCAAGAAAATCACCATCTTACAGTTCAAATCAGGAAAAATAAATACAGCAAATGGACAAAAGTACAAAGGTTCACAAAATGTTTAGGGGTCTGCGCCCCCCAGAAAAAAGCATGGCCTTTACCACATACCACTGGTCTGTTAAGTTGTGTGAACTGTACTTAAATCAGAAAAAAAGAATATTGTGAATGCATATCCTTTTTATGTGACCATTTAACTTAACCTCAGTGTGCCATGTTTTATATAATAACATATAGATTTAAAATGTTTCCAAGAAGGGGAAAAGGAACTTTATATGGCATGTCAATGCCCTTAACCAGTACCATTCTCTGCTAATGTTTACTGAATCCCAAATTTGTGGAGAGACAGCCAAAACGTTAGGTTCCAGTGTCTCTCAAACAGATGCCTCAGCATTATTTTGTAGCTTGTTTGGATGAATAAACATGCACAACTGTGAAATGTTACATTGTAGGAGCCTTTTTATTTTTTTAAAATGGGCCAATCTGTTTACTGTCCCCAGTAGAGACAACAGTATCAGTTATTGCCAGTTTGGGCGGCACTGCAATTACCAGTACCAGACAAGGACCTGGGAGCTGAAATAGCCTGTAAATAAGGTTACCAGTTGTTGTTTTTTAAATGAATCCGGGAACACTTTTCAACTTCAGTCAGAATGGATGGATTTTGTCAGGGGACTGATTTGTAAATCCAGGGACTGTCCCCGGGAAACGGGGACATCTGGTAACCTTACCGTAAAACTTGTAACTTTCGGGACTATTGTATAATTGTATTCAGTTTGTTTTGCATGTTAAATCAAAGACAAACATGTAATTATTAAAAGACTGTCCTATTTTTCCCCTCTCTGTGTTTACCCCATGCACCCTAAATAATTTTTAACTTGGTGAAATTGTGGAGGTGAATTCATGTATCAACATTCCACTTTACTCCCCCCCAAATAGGGATTGCTAGGGCTTCAATCCGAAGGACGCATATCAGGAAGAAAGTTGAACTGAACTTGGTGGAACATACCTCTAGTAAACATGCTTGGAGGGTCAAAGTGTTTAGACTACAGTGGTGCCTCGCAAGACGGAAATAATCCGTTCCGCGAGTCTCTTCGTCTAGCGGTTTTTTCGTCTTGCGAAGCAACCCTATTAGCGGATTAGCGCTATTAGCGGTTTAGCGGCTATTAAAGGCTTAGCGGCTAAGCGGCTAAAAGGCTATTAGCGGCTTAGCGGCTATTAAAGGCTTAGCGGCTTAGCGGCTAAAAGGCTTTTAGCGGCTTAGCGGCTTAGAAAAAGGGGGGAAAGCGAAAAAAATCGCAAGACTCGCAAGACGTTTCCGTCTTGCGAAGCAAGCCCATAGGGAAAATCGTCTTGCAAAGTGCATCGAAAAACGGAAAACCCTTTCGTCTAGTGGGTTTTTCGTCTTGCGAGGCATTCGTCTTGTGGGGCACCACTGTATATATCAGCCAACAGCCAGTTATGGTTGGATCTACAGATATCTGGAAAAGAACTTAGGAAGGGAAACTTGCATTTTGGTTTTAGACAGAAGCTTTGTAAATAAGTCCAGAAGTTTCTTGACCACAAAATAATAGATAAACTATTTCACCTATTTGAATTTGACTCTATTAAGTCATTTGTAACATACAGTACCTGTAGTGTTAAAAGGGAGGGGACATAGGACACTGCCTTCCACTGAGTCAGCTCATTGGTCCATATAGTCAGTATTGCCTGTATTGATTGGCAGAGGTTCTCCAGGGTTTCAGGCAGAAGTCTCTCAACCCTGCTCTCAACTGAATCTGGGTCATTCTGCATGCAGTACAGATGTTCTACCATGGATCTCTGGCCCTTCCCCCAGAAAAGAGACACCCCTGCTAATTTTCAAATGGTCCCTAGCATCTCACCTGAGGTTAATGAATGATCCACTGAGTGATTGTTTACACATCTCTGAATATTAGCATTTGGGATGTTTATTTCCTGGACAATTTGAAGTGGTGCCTCTCTCACTGAATGGAGGATAAACCTTTTAATGTAATTGTAAGTGTTATTCCTAAGACCTTAATGGGTCAAGAGCTTGTGACTTCATCTCAGCATTTCTGGGGGGCAGCGGCGGTCAGCACCCACACTTTGAGAAATCACATGTGTTAACAAATACTGGCAAGGCCTGCCAAACTCTGCCCCCAACTGATACAACAATACTCCCCAAAGAGAGTGCATTCTCCTGGTACTTCGAGAAACCCTTTTCCGGGACCACTGTTGCAACCAAGTATTTCTTTGGAAACATTTAATGAGCTCTTAACAGACATTATGGAGCCCAATAAGGAAATGGATTTATTCATTTATGGATTCAAGCAATGAAACAGTGGTTAATAGACATGCTAGAGCTGAGTTTCTCAAGCCATTTATCCTGGAGTACTCTTTATCCCAGAGTACATTTATCCTGGAGTACCCTGTACTCTACAGTGTGACAGCTGCACATTGAGTTTCCATGTTTACAAAATTGATTTCTTCATGAATTCTGAAGCCAAACACTCAGTTTACCACGGCATCTCTTTGCAGCGCAATAGGGGACCTGCTGGAAGTTGCACTTAAATTAGTGTGCCTTGCTTTCCTGGAGTAAGCTCTCGATGACAAATAGATTGTCAGATTGAGATACACCTCTATAGATCAGCTTTCTGAAGGCATTAGCTCCTGAAATGACACCGGGCAGAGGCAAAAAAACAACATCCAATTATAAGGAAATCTTCTCAGGATAGGTTGCCAACATTTTGGGTTCATTATTAGATTTAATAATGCTACGAAAGAGCCCTGGAACTCTCGACTTTTATTTATCGCAACTCGGTGGCATTTGAGGAAGAGGCGATGCGGCACAAAGGTAAAGAATTGCCAGAGAAGAGCAGCTTGAGAATGGCTAAGATTAATGAACAGATAAAGACACATATGATTGCCTGCCTTTCCAGAACAAGCAGCTACCAGCTCATTAAGCCGGTGAGAACTCTTGAGACAGTTGTTACAAACAGCCTTGCTTTGAGCAGGAAATAGTGGCATTTCAGTTCACATTTATAAAGGCTTCTGGCATGACAGCAAGGGAAAAGCCTTAAAGGATGGCACATTTCTGCCAGAATGTGTGTGCTTGAAGGTGAGCCTAAGGAATGGTTGTCTCAAATGCCTTTTCTAGCAAACTTGTTCCAAAAATCACCATAACAACATAATTTTGTATATATAGTAACCAATTACAAACAGATTCCACAGTAAATTATCCGTATCAGATAAACGCACAATCCCTCCCAACAATTTATTACAGTACTTTTTTTAAAAAAAGTATGTATTTTGTTATTACCTTCCTATACTGTAGTTAAAATCACTTAACCCCCTTGATTAACGTTTAACTCATTTACACTCTTTAGCATGAACAAAGAGTAGTGCAGCTGATGTGTTTTCTTGAGGCAATGTTGGTGTCAGCTTTTAGACTACTGAACTTTTCGCAAGCAGAGCAGAAATGTGCATAACTCTCAGGCATGTGAGTAGTGAGGTGGGTGACCTGAAGGATTTGGAGGAAGAGTGTGATACAGATGTGAGAGATTCAAAAATAGATGCATGCATATAAATTTGTCTTGAGGGCATACACAGTGAGGCCATAACTTAAGATGGGATGAGAAGTCTGGATTCCTTAGGTCTGGTCATCTTTCCACTGTACTAATGTGGGTCTTTTTCAGTAAAAGGCGAAAGATTTATACGATCTGAAGAGAGACCAGAGTGGGTCTTTTTCTGTGGGAATGATATGCATCGCATGCATGTATATACTTGGAACATTCGGGGCCAAACAAGATGACATGTGCTAGTAACATGGAAAACGCCACATGATCAGGTTTTACTGCCTTGCAACTCCTCTGCAGCAAAGTGAAAATTGACCTTGCAATTGGCTTACGCTGAAGCTGGCAGGGTGAATGGAACTGGTTGCAGCTGCTGACAAAGAGAACCAGTCAAATGAAACAGGAGCAGGAGACACAGAGACTGAGTATAATAGCCCACAAGCACCTGCATCTCTGTGGGAATATCCAGGTTGCCTGCATCTAAGGAATTTGGATTCTGCTCTGTTACTGCATCAAGGAGCGTGAACGCTCTAGGGTTCGTTGAAGCTGTGTATATTCCATGGATATGTAGAAGCACAGGATTTGTTACACAGCACAGTATCCACCAACTGGAGAAACTCGGTGACTTAAAACTGGGCTGTACCTGGAGAAACTCAGAAGTCACTAGGGCAACTGAGCAGGTAGGTTGGACTGGCATGTGGAGCTACTTTCCTCCCATGTCTAGCCGAAGAACAAATTACGCAAACAATAAAAATATGCAAGTTTGCATTCATGTTGGTTGCAAAATTACATTTCCCTTGGCAAATAACACGGAATTTATTCTTTAGTAGGTAGCTCTGAAGGTCAAACTCTACAAACAGAACTTTGGGGTTATATCAAGCTAAGTCATTCTCTGAGTGGATCTATTAAAATCAAAGGACTTCCCCATCTGTACTACACATTTAAAGCAGTATCACACCACTTTAAACAGTCAGTGCTTCCCCCAAAGAATCATAGAATCATAGAGTTGGAATAGACCACAAGGGCCATCGAGTCCAACCCCCTGCCAAGCAGGAAACACCATCAGAGCACTCCTGACATATAGTTGTCAAGCCTCTGCTTAAAGACCTCCAAAGAAGGAGACTCCACCACACTCCTTGGCAGCAAATTCCACTGTCGAACAGCTCTTACTGTCAGGAAGTTCTTCCTAATGTTTAGGTGGAATCTTCTTTCTTGTAGTTTGGATCCATTGCTCCGTGTCCGCTTCTCTGGAGCAGCAGAAAACAACCTTTCTCCCTCCTCTATATGACATCCTTTTATATATTTGAACATGGCTATCATATCACCCCTTAACCTCCTCTTCTCCAGGCTAAACATGCCCAGCTCCCCTAGCCGTTCCTCATAAGGCATCTTTCCAGGCCTTTGACCATTTTGGTTGCCCTCCTCTGGACACGTTCCAGTTTGTCAGTGTCCTTCTTGAACTGTGGTGCCCAGAACTGGACACAGTACTCCAGGTGAGGTCTGACCAGAGCAGAATACAGTGGCACTATTACTTCCCTTGATCTAGATGCTATTGATCTAGATCAAGGGAAGTAATATTGATGCAGCCCAGAATTGCATTGGCTTTTTTAGCTGCCGTGTCACACTGTTGGCTCATGTCAAGTTTGTGGTCAACCAAGACTCCTAGATCCTTTTCACATGTACTGCTCTCAAGCCAGGTGTCATGGGAATCATGGGAGCTGCATTTTGTTATGGGTGCTGAGAGTTCTTAGTAGACCTCTTTTCCCGCCACAGTCCTACAATTTGTAAAGCTTTTTGAGAAGGAGGATTGATTTTTTAAAATTGGTTTTTTAAAATAATAAAATACGTTTTTATTGGGAATGGTAGCTCTGTGATGATTAAGTTAAGCCCACTGGGTCTACTCAGAGCAGGACATAGAGGCAAATCTATATTATCTAGAATGGCCTGCGCTTTTGTTGCTTGGTATAAATAACCCATTTTCCAGACTCATTCGAGTTGCTGAGAAACGAGAAACTAAATGTTACTGCCACACACACACATTTCCTTGCATGGATGGCTGGTGGGCACCTAAAGGAAAACTCCAAAGGTGAGGATTACATACGTTTTCACTTAAATTGTTCTGTAACGTAAATGTAAACTCTACATTGGCAAACACGTTCATCTGATTTCTCTCCTTCCTGTTCCTCCTTGTTAGCACTCACACCTGTTACAAATAGTGAGAGAGCTGCTGAATGCTGAAAGGCACTCAAGATGTAAATTGGAAACCACTGGAATTAGAAAACAAAAAAGTGTTTTGTTCCTGGGGTGGGCATCCAGTTCAGAGATCACCATGCCCACGTCATCTGCCATATATATATAGCACAACTAAATGCAGTACAGCCATTTAGCATTTAGCACAACTAAATGCAGTACAGCCATCTTCTCAGAAAAACTCTTCACAAAGTTCAAGAGGTCAAGACACAAAGGCTTTAGCAACTAATCCATACCTAATGACCCACCTAAGTGGTACTCAGGATATCACTCAAGAAATCACTCAAGATATCCCTCAAGCAATTAAGGAACAAAAGAAGAAAAGGCACACTAGCCTGGGAACTTCCTCTCTGCCCAGAACATTGGAGGCTATACACCACACCCCTCAACAGTATTTATAGGAACTCAAACACTGAGATCCTGCTCTGTTCCAGTAACAAGAAGCCGAAAGCACCAGCCTGAAGATGACGAGTGAGACCTCGTCGAAACGTCGCCTAGACACCCCAACTTTTACACGGGAAGACACCCGAGGACACCAAAACCTGCATTCCTATACCCGTGAAAATCTACGAAAGCATATATATATATATATATATACAGAGAGAGAGAGAGAGAGAGATCACTTATTTGCTTACTCCATTTTGAGGCTCAAGTTCTCTGGCCGATCAATGAAATACAGAAAAACAACGAAACATTCTCAATACAAATGACCAAAAAACACCCCTCAGAACCAAGGATTAAACACTACCAAAAACAAAAGAGATGAGCATAAAATGAAAATATATAGGGTTGTATTCAACTAACTTGCAAACCCATTGAAATTAATGACCATGACTAACTTTCCAAGGTATCTACTCTGAGTAAAAGTTACTTGAGTCCAACTTAGTGTGTGTGTGTGTGTGTGTGTGTGCGCGCGTGTGTGTGCGTGCGTGCGCATATACTACATACATAGTAAGGCAGGATAAATGCAAATAAAGAAGAGAGGGAGACTAATCCCCAAATCTGTGCTGCTAGAGGGGGTTAGGATCCAGTGGCCAAACCCATCTGCTGGAGGTAGAGGGAATTCCATCATCATGGAGGCATTCACTGAAGCCAGGCAGTTGAGAAGCTATCACCGGCAATGTCCCCATTGTCAAAAGCCAGTGTAGGTTCCCAAAGGTGGCAATTGCAGGATGGAAGCAGACTACAGCCAGTTATGGATCTGCTGAATCCTAAGATGTTCCATTCCCTGGCGTGGAGTTCAGTTTGGGTCCCTCAGCTATACAGACCAGAGTTACCACAACAGCAATGTCCCTGCTGCTGACATGAGCAGTAGGTCCTGGGATACTATGGATCTGAGCCACAGCTCCCTAGCTGTGGTTTGGATTTCGCTGTCCATAAATCAACCAGAGTGCCTGGATTAACTGGCACCTGGAGATCTGATTCTTTTTTCTGGACTATATACTGGCTCTGCATTAGGACCCTAGCTTCTGGGCCTTAGCAATGGCATCATCACCAATGTCTATGGGTGTCAGTCCTTGCCTTGGCAGTGAATAATGCTCTCCCAGATGTATCTCCTCCACATTGAATTACTTACTGTAAGTGGAGGGTTGGTGGTGGTGGGGTTCACTGTGAAGTCCATCTGTGCAGGATATGATTGTTGCAAGCCAGGGCTTGGAGGCATCACCGTTGCCTAATATGGGCCAAGGTGAGATCTGATTTTCTTTCTTAAAAAAATAAATAAATTAGTGATTTATCATAAACATGCACAAACTAACATAACCATACAATAACAGAACTATATGCAAATCATATTCAGTATATATATAAAAAACAAATTACAGAGATGCAGTCACATATAGCCAAGGTTTTAAGATGAATGTATACAGACCAACTGCAATGAGGGCTTTTGGAGGAGTACTTGCATGACTCTCCCTGTTTATGTAATCAAAAAATGGAGACCAGCCTGGGTCAAAACTATGCATTTTGGCTTCACCCCAGATTCCACGTCTGTGTCTGACCAGACCAGACCTGATTTTCAATAAATCTAGGGAGAGATGGATATCTAAAATACAGGGTCTGATTGTGCATGTTTCAGTTTGATGCCATCTGCACAAAAGACAATTTCAGAAGAAGATGCAAACCCTGCCAAAATCAGTACCTTAAAAAGAATTAATAAAACCGCCAGTGAGAAACAAAATGTAATAATCATTGCTCAACACTGCTACATCTCACTCTGCGTTGGAAAATCTTCTCTCTCCCCCCATCCCAACCACCTTCTGTTATTTTAAAATACAAGGGCATCTGTAACTAGGTAGTGACAGAAGCAGCTTAATCCCAGAATAACAAAGTTCCTACGTCTCATTTCTCAGATGCTTCAAAAGAAAATGTGCTACAGGCAACTCCCAGTTTATGTGGGGGTTGGGTTCCAAGGCACAGCATGTTTAAGTGAAACCGTGTATATTTGAAGCACTGTTGAAAAAGCCTGCAAACACCTCATTTCGCCTCTGCGCCAGCCCATTCAGCCCCTTTTTGTAACATTTTTAGGTCACTTCCGGGCTCGGTGCAATACCTGCGTGTGCAGTTGCCCCCATATCAGGCATGCTTAAAATGGTTGCTGCCTGTACATAAATGCAAATTATAATATTGGCAGCTAGGAACTGGGGCAAATAAGACAGACCTGCAATGGAATAAATTAATAAAGGTGTATCAGATGCTTGCTCTTGTTCTCTGTTGCAGTTTGTAAGAAGAGGCATTCAAAAATATTTATGTGAATTGAACAAGCAAGTAGGATATATATATATATATATATATATATATATATATATATATATATATACATACCCCAACAGTTTCAAGCATGATTTTCACATTACAGCTTTATTATCCTGGCAGGTTTTTGAATTCATTTATGGAACATCATTACATCTGCTGTATAGAGCACTCCAAGGAATTGTTACAGGTGTGCCCTACCTGTTGCTTATGATGTCTGGACTGGTATTGCTAAGATAATAGATAGAAAAACATTCTTGGTTTGAAAGCATTTACCACCAGTTTAACTAAATGTGCCAGCCGAAACCAGGTGAATAATGTTCTTTAAAAATTGCCTGGGGCAAATATTGTTATATAATTAGCACATAGCATCATTTCACAATTGATTGAAATGGATGCAGAATTTGATTTATTTTCTTCCACTCTGTGTAAGGTTGGGGGGGGGGGACCAAAACGAAATTTTGCATCAATTTCCTAGGGTGCTATATCCCAACCAAGTGCCCCGGACAAAATCCCTATTTAGGTTTCTCCCTGTGAATCGAGAAACAGATAAAGAAAAGCCCCACCTCCTCCAGCTCATCATTCCTACACATTTTAGAGCCCTCCATGAATCTGAGGGTTCTTCACATTTAGAACCCTTCACATTTAGAACCCTTCACAATTAGGGTTTTGTATTGTGGAGGGAGCCTCTATAAGTAGTAACGGCTCCCTACTTCAGACCTTCACCCTCAAAATTTTGGAAGGCTCTAAACAGCGTGACAATGATGTGTCACAGGGGACAGGAATTGGCAATATGCCATACTTTTCTGTCTATAAGACACCCCCATGTATAAGATGCCCCCTATTTTTGGAGACTCAAATTTAAGAAAACGGGGGGAGATGGCACAGAGTTGTTGAACTTTTTTGGGGGGGGGATTACACAGGGTTGTTGAGGGATTGCCAAAAATTGCTCACCCGCACGCGTCACAAAATCCGCCTCCCGCCTGTCCCATCGCTGGCAGAAGCTGCTAATTGCCCGCCCAACTGCCAAAGCATCGGCCAATCAACACCACCCATTGACACAGCAACCAATAACACGCACAGTAGCCATTGACAGCTGCAACAGCAACTAATCAAATGCCCACCACTTTTTATAATGATTTTTAAAGAAAAAACATAGTATTATACATGGAAAAGTAAGATACCTTTACTTCTCCTTGTGTCTTTATAAACAATGCAATTGTACCCTCGAATAGGGCTAATGAGGGCTTGCCTGCGTATATTATCCAATTTACATAACTCTGTTTGCCTTAGTTGGTTATGCTGACTATGTGTGGGTGGTAGCTGGTTGATGGAGGACCCTGGGTGGGAGGCAGGGAAAAGTTGGTCTCCCAGAGTGAGAGGCTGGGAGAAGAAATGGAAGATCCCAAGTGAGAGCTGGGAAGGCCTACTACCATCTGTGGGCAATAAGATTTCAGAAAGGACTCCATATTCAACTTATCCTTTTTGCATTTCTTTGTAGCTTTTAAAATTTAGTTTAGTTTTCTATACTGCATTGCATTATGAAAAACTTTAGTAAAAATCTTATATAACAGATTGAGAAATATATTCACAGGTTAATGCAGAAACAAGCAGGGACAGATGAATGAGTGAACACATGCAAAAGTGGCACGGACAAGAACTAGTGTGAGACAGTGTGCGGTCAGTGGACTAGGCTAGTCCCCTAAATGTTCCCCTGTAAAATAAATAAATAAATAAATAAATAAATAAATAAATAAATAAATAAATAAATAAAATCATTTATCATCTGGCTGGGTTTCCCCAGCTCCTCTGGGCAGCTTCCAACAGAATATTAAAAATATGATAAAACATCAAACATTAAAAACTTTCCTAAACAGAACTGACTTCAGATGTCTTCTAAAAGTCAGATAGTTGTTTATTTCCTTGACATCTGATAGGAGGGCATTCCGCAGGGTGGGTGCCACTACTAAGAAGGCCCTCTGTCTTAGAGTATTACAGTATTAAAGCCTGGCACCTCCTTCCCAAAGCCTAACTGTTCCCCTATGAAAAAGAATCACTGCATGCCACTGGTGTGATTCGTGCACCCCAGCACTGAGCGGGTGGAGAGATAAGATGCAATCTCTCTCCCACTCTCTAATGGACATACTGTTGTTTTCCATGTATAACACGCCCCCTATTTGGGGGGACTCCAAATTAGAAATTGCCCAGAGTTGTGGAGCTTTGGGGGGGAGGATTGCCCAGAGTTCTTGAGCTTTTGAAAGGGGGGTGGTTGCTGAAAATCTCTCACCCGCCAGTCACTTACGTGCAATTTTCTAAGAAAAAAACACCTTGTCTTATACACAGAATAGTACAGTACATACTGGTAGGTGATTGTAGAAAAGTTGTAGTCTCTGATCTGGCCCTCTTCTCCGTAGCACAACGGACCTGCAAGTTAACTTTTGTTCTTGCCTATTTAATCTTAACAAATATTTGCAATGCATTATTATTATTGCATTCTGCTATCTTAACTTTGGTTTCATTGGTCACTTGTTATTCTGCTGTTTAGAAGGTGGGCTGGTCTTCGTGCCTTTGACAGCCCAGATTGATAAGCTTATGTCTACCTTGTCCCTGCCCCTGGATTGTGAGGGAAATGAGGGAGAGGTCCTTCCTCGGTTATTTTCCCCACATGCACACATTTCAGGGAAATAGCTTGCCCTTAATTAACATTCCACTCATGTACCCAGTTCTTAAGTTGCGGAAATGGCTTTAGCAAGAGGAAGCCTATACTTAGGAGAGTTTTCCCTGGATGGCTCTTTCTAAAGCAGCACTACAGGAATGCAAACACACAAGAGGTTTTGAGAACAACAAGGTCATAGAAACAATAACTATCACAAATGACTGCTAATAATGTATATTTTTCCTCTTTAACTACCATCCACACTGCTGTCCCACTTCTGAATAATACAGCTGTGAAGGTAATTAATTAATGTAGGAATGGGGTTTAATAATAGCACAAGCTCTCTCATTGGTTGCTGGCACCAGCTACCATGCTGATAACAGGTCCCTGCCATTGTTGTCACCTCACTAGAAAATTAGCATTTAATTAACTTAGGGAGCTGTGGAATCATTTTGATGCAAGACTTATTTGTATCTTTCAAAATCCAATGCTCCTTTTTAAAGCAGGATAATCCAGATGTGCAGGCTAGTGGGCTGCAAAAAACAAAACAAAACAAAACCCACAGAGCAACAACTCTGGGAGCTGGCTGGGCAGCTGCAATGGTTACCCTGGGTTTAGGAGAAATCAGAATGATTAAAAACCCTGCTCACAGATTGCTTCTGATATGTGCACAATGGAATAAACAGATCTTCCGCTGGTATTTTATTCTCAGTTTTAAAAGTTTATTTCTGATCTACGCTACACCCTACCTCAGGAGCACCAGATGGGTAATGGTTTAATGCAGACATAAAAATGAGATGGTTTTCTGCCCTAAAGACTCACAACTGAGAAATACCTGAAGTTACTGGAGCACATCTTTGAATTTGAATGTCTATTGCCTGAATCTTTTGTAGAGTTAACTCTTCTGCATGAAAGCTCTTTCTTGGTTGTGGTGCTCTTTCTTGCCTGGGAACTTCCTCTCGGCCCAGAACATTGGAGGCTATACACCACACCCCTCAACAGTATTTATAGGAACTCAAACACTGAGATCCTGCTCTGTTCCAGTAACAAGAAGCCGAAAGCACCAGCCTGAAGATGACGAGTGAGACCTCGTCGAAACGTCGCCTAGACACCCCAACTTTTACACGGGAAGACACCCGAGGACGCCAAAACCTGCATATATATATATATATTTATATTTAAGGCAGGTGAATATCCTTAGGACATGCTATACAGGGCCTGGTGGATCAGCCCATAAGTTTATCTCATTCAGCATTCTCTTTCTGACTGTAGCCAGCTTAACGCCTTGGGGAAGCCCACAAGCAAGCAAAAGCTATTCCTCATTGTTTACACCAGTGTGGTGTAGTGGTTAAGAGCGGTAGATTTGTAATCTGGTGAACCGGGTTTGATTCCCCGCTCCTCCACATGCAGCTGCTGGGTGACTTTGGGCTAGTCACACTTCTCTGAAGTCTCTCAGCCACACTCACTTCACAGAGTGTTTGTTGTGGGGGAGGAAGGGAAAGGAGAAGGTTAGCCGCTTTGAGACTCCTTTGGGTAGTGATAAAGCGGGATATCAAATCCAAACTCTTCTTCAGCTTTAGGGCAGCAGCTGAAGAAGGAACAAAAAGGGTTTTCTTGTGTGAGTTTCTTGTGGCTGTTTAGCTGCTCTCTCTGGGCAAAGGTCAGAGGGGGCAGGGCTTCTGTTGAGGTAGGTGATTAGCTGTGGGAGGAGCTTATCAGAGCTTTAGGGCAGCAGCTGAAGAAGGAACAAAAAGGGTTTTTGTTATGTAGTGTAGTTTCACCCTGGGCCAACAGGGGGATACTGTATATAGTTTTCACTCAGGTCTGTAGATAGTTTTCACTCAGGTCCGCGGCAGTTATTTTAGGCGGGAACTCTGGGCTGTTGTGGTTACAATGTGACAGCCGGCTGCCTATAAATACAGGCCGGCTGAGCTGTTCACTGTCAGTTCTATTCCAGCTTACCATAATAAAGAGCTACTTGAAGAGATCGCTGTGCCGGCTGCTATGTCAACCCACGACTTAACACTGGCGACGAAGGTGGGATGGATGGACATCAGAGCACAGCCAGATGCGGCCAGCCTCTGAACTGAGCTGAATCACTGAGCTGAATCACAGAGCGAAATCACTGAGCGAAATCACTGGGCAGAACCAGTTCAGAGCTGACTGTTCTGGCTAGAGCACTGTGTTCCATCCATCGCCCTTCACGCCGGCATCGGAATCATGGCTTCACTTGTGCCTCTACCGCCGTTTGCGCCAGCCTCTGAATCATGGGACTCCTACCTCGCTCGGTTCGACTGCTACCTCCAAGCCAACGAACTGACAGCAGTATCACAGGATCGGAAGCGGGGCCTATTCCTCAGCCTCTGTGGGCCTGAGGTGTTTGAGACTGCCCGAGCGTTGGTTGCGCCGGAAGCAGTCCAGGCAACACCATGGGACACGATCCAAGAGAAGCTCCGCAACCACTACGCACCAAAGCCGTCCAAGATTGCTGCCCGCCATGCGTTCTACCACAGGAACCAGGCAGAGGGGGAGTCAATCAACAACTACACCACCGCCCTGCGACAGGCTGCAATGCACTGTGAGTTCCGAGACTTAGACGATGCCCTGATGGATCGAATCGTCTGCGGGGTCCGGGACATCCATCTGCAACGGCGTCTCCTAGCCAAGCCAGACCTCACGCTACAGAAAGCCATTGAGGAGGCTGTGGCCTCAGAAGCTGCTGAACGCTCCGCTCAGGAGATCCGCAAGTCCAGCAGCCTGCGTCTTGCTAGGGAGCCCGTTCCGGTGCATCATGAAGAGGCCAGCAGTGAGGAGGCATCCTCCAGTGAAGACGATGATGTGCACCAGACAAAGCGGGAGCACAGGAAGTTCCAACAGAAGTCCAAGGGCCAACCGGAATGTGCTGGCTGCGGAGGCAACCATTCCCGTGCCAAGTGTCGATTCAGAGACGCCATCTGTAGGAGGTGTTCCAGAAGGGGCCACATCGCTAAGGTCTGCCGATCGGCTCCGTCTGACACCCCCCCTTCATCGACTCGCAAGTCCAAGTCTTCACTCCAGTCTGCCAAGGAAAGTTGTTTCGCTCTCACCAACTGCCGCTGCCCGTCTGGAACCACGATTGGCCAAACCGACTCGCCTACGAGACGCAAGCTGAACGTCACGGTGCTCATTGAAGGAGCTCCATGTGACATGGAGATCGACACCGGGTCTGCCCTGTCCATCGTGTCATGGAGCACCATCAAAAGACTGGTACCCAGAGTGTCCAAAAGGCAACTCGACTCTCACCGCGTACACCTGAGAGACTACCAGGGAAACGACGTTCCCGTGGTAGGCGTTGGCCGGTTCCGGATCGCCTTCAAGGATTTTTCGGGCCTGCTCCGGTTGGTGGTGGTCGAAGGTCAGCGGCCAAGCCTCCTAGGGCTAGACTGGTTTGATGCCCTCGGCCTGGAAGTCACCGGCATCAACTGCATCTCTAACGCAGAGACTGAGGGTCTGGTCAAAGACTTTGCCGAGGTTTTTGACGGCACCTTGGGCCAATATACAGGTACGCCCATCTCCTTTAGCCTGGATCCACAAGTCGCCCCCATCAAGCTAAAGCCACGCCGGGTTCCCTTTGCTCTCAAGGCTAAGGTGGACGAACAACTGGATAAACTGATCGCTCAAGAAGTTTTGGAGCCGGTTGACCACGCAAAGTGGGAAACCCCCATCGTCACGCCTGTCAAGCCAGATGGGTCGGTGAGAATCTGCGCTGACTACAAGTGCACGATCAACAAGGCACTTCAGCAGCACGCTTATCCGGTTCCTGTTGTCCAACACCTGCTGCATTCCCTGGGTGAGGGTAAGGTCTTCGCTAAGCTGGACCTTGCCCAAGCCTATCAACAACTGCCAGTCGATGATGCCACTGCTGAAGCCCAGACGATCGTCACCCACCGGGGGGCATTCCGTTGCCGCCGGTTGCAGTTCGGGGTGAGTGTGGCTCCTGGCATCTTCCAAAGCCTTATGGAGCGTCTCCTGCAAGGGCTTCCGGGCGTGGTACCATATTTTGATGACGTCTTGGTGTCTGCAGACTCACACCAGCAGCTGTTCGAGCGCCTCCGTGCCGTGCTGACCAGGTTCAAGGAGGCCGGGCTCAAGGTAAAAAGGGAGAAGTGCCAGATCGCCGTTCCACAGGTAGAGTTCCTGGGCTATCTTATCGATGCCTCCGGTCTTCATCCAACCACAGCCAAGATCCGCGCTATCCAGCAGGCCCCCACTCCAAAGAACAAAACGGAGTTGCAGGCGTTCCTGGGGCTGCTGAACTTTTATAACATGTTCCTGCCCCACAAAGCCACAGTGGCTGAGCCTCTTCACCGACTCCTTAGCACTAAGACGCCTTGGGCCTGGGGTCATCGGGAGACGGCGGCCTTCAACGCGGTCAAGGCTCTCCTTTCTTCGGACAGTGTGCTGGTACAGTACAGTGAATCCAGGCCGCTGGTCCTTGCCTGCGACGCCTCACCTTTTGGCATCGGTGCTGTCCTTAGTCACCGTTTTCCAGATGGAAGAGAAGCACCGCTCGCCTACTTTTCCAGGACACTATCTCCGACGGAACGGAATTACAGCCAGCTCGACAAGGAGGCATTGGCACTTGTGGCTGGAGTGAAGAGGTTCCATGAATACCTCTATGGCAGGACTTTTGACCTAATCACTGACCACAAGCCACTCCTGGGCTTCCTCGCCGGTGATCGTCCAACTCCACCGGTCCTCTCACCACGCATGCTGCGATGGACTGTTTTCCTGGCTGCCTACCACTACCGGCTCATCCATCGCCCGGGGAAATCGATGGGCCATGCCGACGCCCTCAGCCGTTGCCCTCTTCCAGCATTTGTGGAAGACCCGGCTCCAGCTTCATCGCTCCTTCTGATTGAGGATCTTCCGGAAGCGCCTGTATCAGCTGCCACTGTGGCCTCCGCATCTGCCCAGGATCGCACCATCAGCCGGGTGCTCAACTGGGTGTGGAGGGGGTGGCCACAAGGGCCCTTTGCATCGGAGTTCCAGCCCTTCGCAACCAGACAACATGAACTCTCAGCTCATCGCGGCTGTCTGCTGTGGGGAGACCGCGTCGTGATTCCCCAGGGACTCCGTCAGCGCGTCCTGGAGGCTCTGCACGTTGGCCACCCGGGAATTGTCAAAATGAAGGCGTTGGCTCGGTGTTACGTCTGGTGGCCTAATATGGACGATGCCATCACTGCCTGGGTGTCTGCCTGTCAAGCGTGCCAGGAGTCGAGGCCTGCACCACCGGCAGCTAAGGGACACACCTGGGAGACGCCAAAGACACCCTGGTCGAGGGTGCACATCGATCTGGCTGGCCCTTTTCACGGCCGGACTTTTATGGTAGTGGTGGATGCCTATTCCAAATGGCTGGAGGTCGCCCTGATGCCCTCCACCACTACCGAAGCTGTCATCCGGGTGCTGCGAGGCCTGTTTGCAACGCATGGGTGTCCTGATGTCCTTGTCTCTGACAACGGACCGCAGTTCACGTCAGGCACGTTTGAGCGGTATCTTTTGGGACTGGGCATCCGCCATGCCCTAACGGCACCCTTTCATCCATCCAGCAACGGGCAAGCGGAAAGAATGGTGCGCTCGACAAAAGAGGCACTGGCGCGCCTGGACCGGGGAGACTGGCATGAGCGGGTCGCCGAATACTTGTTCGCGCAACACATCACCCCTCATGCGGCCACAGGGAGGAGTCCTGCGGAACTGCTTATGGGCCGCCGCCTCAGGTCACCGCTCGACCGGCTACACCCAGACTTTGCCGTGGCTGAACCCCCAGGCTGTGCCAACGCACCACGGTCATTTGTCCCAGGAAACCAGGTCTTTGCCCGGAACTATGTGGGGGACATCCCTTGGGTGCCAGCCACAGTAGTGGGAGTCACTGGACCTCGCTCGTACCAGGTGGCACTCGAAGACGGGCGCTTGTGGCGACGGCACATAGACCAACTTAGGCGCAGGGTTGGGGACTTGGACACTACCGAGGTGCCCCCAACTGCGCTTGCGGCTCCAGAAGAGACACGTACAGATGGCGAGGCCCCACCTACACCTCCCTCGCAAACTGCCAGCGTGGAGCCGAACCAAGCCGTCTCAGAACAGACTCAGACCACTCCACTTGCGGAGGCTCCACTCACAGCAGCGGATCCAGGGGAGTTGGTTCCAACGCCACCTAGGGTCGCACCACAGCCTCAGCGAGAACTGTGTGGCCCTCCGGACTTGGCTACCAGTCCCCGGCGGTCTGGCAGAGTTTCCAAGCGCCCAACTCATTTAAAGGACTATGTTGTTGGACAGGTATCACTGTTGGTCTAAGTAGGGGAAACGTAACCGATATGCTTTTGTGCCTAATTGAACCATTACGCGTAGTGCTGTATATAAGGAAACCATTACGATTGTAACTAACGCCTTATCTCGGTGGGGAGGGGTGTTATGTAGTGTAGTTTCACCCTGGGCCAACAGGGGGATACTGTATATAGTTTTCACTCAGGTCTGTAGATAGTTTTCACTCAGGTCCGCGGCAGTTATTTTAGGCGGGAACTCTGGGCTGTTGTGGTTACAATGTGACAGCCGGCTGCCTATAAATACAGGCCGGCTGAGCTGTTCACTGTCAGTTCTATTCCAGCTTACCATAATAAAGAGCTACTTGAAGAGATCGCTGTGCCGGCTGCTATGTCAACCCACGACTTAACAGTTTTCTTGTGTGAGTTTCTTGTGGCTGATTAGCTGCTCTCTCTGGGCAAAGGTCAGAGGGGGCAGGGCTTCTGTTGAGGTAGGTGATTAGCTGTGGGAGGAGCTTATCAGAGCTTTAGGGCAGCAGCTGAAGAAGGAACAAAAAGGGTTTTCTTGTGTGAGTTTCTTGTGGCTGTTTAGCTGCTCTCTCTGGGCAAAGGTCAGAGGGGGCAGGGCTTCTGTTGAGGTAGGTGATTAGCTGTGGGAGGAGCTTATCAGAGCTTTAGGGCAGCAGCTGAAGAAGGAACAAAAAGGGTTTTCTTGTGTGAGTTTCTTGTGGCTGTTTAGCTGCTCTCTCTGGGCAAAGGTCAGAGGGGGCAGGGCTTCTGTTGAGGTGGGTGATTAGCTGTGGGAGGAGCTTATCAGAGCTTTAGGGCAGCGCCGCGCGCCGCTAGGCGCGCGCAGTTTGATCCATATTTTAGATTTAGGGGAGCCAGTCTCAAACATTTGTTGGGGGGAGACCTAGGTTTTTTGGGAGGAATTTATTTGTCCTGTCTCCACACTTTTTATGATAGAGGACCACTGTAGTCACCCCCAACGACACGTTCCCAAGATGGAGGGTGAGGGAACAGCTGCAGTCGCCTGTGGTTCCTGCGCAATGTTTGCCATCTTGCCAAAGGTTGCAGGCAGCTTTACCTGCAGCAATTGCATGTTGATTGCCCTCTTAAAAGACAAAGTCCAGCAACTGGAGGAACGTGTAGCTACGCTCCAAAGAATTAGAGAGCTGGAACTCTTCTTGGAAGCAACAGAGCACACCGTCTCCACCAAGGAAGAGACAGGGGACTCCCCTGAGAAGGTGGCTAGTTCACCAACACAGGAGCCAGATATATGGAGAAACGTGACTCAAAGAAGTAGGAGGCCCAGGGCTTGCTCTGATTGTTTAGAAATACGCAATCGCTTTGAGGTCCTTTCCCCTAGCATGGAAGACGAAGAGCAGACTCCATTTGAGGATCTCTCCCTCATTACAGTCGATCAGGTATATGAAGACGAGGAGCAAAGGCAGTCCTCTGGGAATGTCCAGGCGACCTTGGAACCGACAGCTCACAGAAGAACCCCGACCAGACCTAAGAGGAGGCGTGTAGTGGTGATAGGGGATTCCCTACTGAGGGGAACAGAAGCAGTGATCTGTGGGCCTGACAAGATGTCTCGGGAAGTGTGCTGTCTCCCCGGGGCTAAGATCCAAGATGTAACTGAACGACTGCAAGGAATCATAAAACCCACTGACAAATACCCCTTCCTCTTGGTTCATGTGGGAACCAATGACACTGCAAGCAATAGCCTCCAGAAGATCAAAAGAGATTACGAGGCTCTGGGCAGGAAATTGAAGCAATTAAATGCACAAATTGTCATCTCATCTGTCCTCCCAGTTGAACGACGTGGCCCAGGGAGAGAGGGAAAAATAGTGGAAGTGAACAACTGGCTTCGCAAATGGTGCAAACAGGAACGGTTTGGATTCTTAGATCACGGACTGCAGTTTCTTGAAGATGGACTTCTGGCAAGCGATGGGCTGCACCTCACAACGGTTGGGAGGAATGTTTTTGCAAAAAATCTCAGAAACCTCATCAGGAGGGCTTTAAACTGACTAATGTGGGGGAGGGAGACAGTGCTCCTGAAGGTAAGAGTCTATCAATTGATGAAGATGATCATCCAAATGTCATAGACCGAATGGAGCAAAGAGCATGCAGACCTAGTGGTGGGAGGAGAAAATCCTTAAATAAGAGACACGGGGGAATGATTAATGGACTTCAATGTCTGTACACTAATGCGCAAAGCATGGGAAATAAACAAGATGAGCTTGAGCTCCTGGTACAGCAAACTAAATATGACATAATAGGAATCACTGAAACCTGGTGGGATAAATCCCACGATTGGAATGTAATAATGGAGGGATACAATCTATTTCAAAGAAACAGACCAGACAAGAAAGGAGGAGGAGTGGCGTTATATGTCAGGGATGTGTATACCTGTGAAGAGATCCAAGATTTAGAACCTCAAAGCCAAAGTGAGAGCATTTGGGTCAAAATTAAGGGAGAGAAGAATAACAGTGACCTCATTGTGGGAGTTTACTATAGATCCCCAAGCCAAACGGAGGACATAGATGATGCCTTCCTGGAACAGATGACCAAGCATGCAAAAGGAAGGGAGATAGTAGTAATGGGGGACTTCAATTACCCGGATATTTGTTGGATGTCAAACTCAGCCAAGAGCATAAGGTCAAACAGATTCCTCACTGCCCTTGCAGACAACTTCATTGTCCAGAAAGTGGGAGAAGCAACAAGAGGAACAGCCATTTTAGATCTGGTCCTAACCAATGTTGATGACCTGGTTAGTGGGGTAGAAGTGGAAGGATCATTAGGCGCAAGTGATCATGCTCTTCTGAAGTTTACTATACAGCGGAAAGGAGCAGCCAAGCATACTAGGACTCAATTTCTCGACTTTAAGAAAGCCGACTTCATAAAACTTAGGGAAGTGCTGGGTGAGATCCCATGGACAGTAATACTAAAAGGAAAGGGAGTTCAAGATGGCTGGGGGTTTGTTAAGAGGGAGATAGTAAAAGCACAACTTCAGGCAATACCAATGAGACGGAAACATGGAAGGTGCCTAAAGAAGCCAGGGTGGCTATCTAAAGAACTTTTAACTGAGTTAAGATTAAAAAAGGATGTGTACAAAAAATGGAAAAGGGGGGAAACCACCAAAGAGGAATTCAAACAAATAGCCAGCACGTGTAGACACAAAGTCAGAAAAGCTAAAGCACAAAATGAACTCAGGCTTGCTAGAGAGGTTAAAAGCAACAAAAAAGGCTTTTATGGGTATGTTCGTAGCAAAAGGAAGAACAAAGAAACCGTGGGGTCACTCAGAGGAGAAGATGGTGAAATGCAAACAGGGGACACAGAAAGGGCTGAACTCCTCAATGCCTTCTTTGCCTCAGTCTTCTCCGATAAAGAAAACAATGCCCGACCTGAAGAATTTGGAGCAAATGATTCAGCAGAGGAAACACAGCCCAGAATAACTAAGGAGATAGTACAAGAATACTTGGCTAGTCTAGATGTATTCAAGTCTCCAGGGCCAGATGAACTGCATCCAAGAGTATTAAAAGAACTGGCAGATGTGATTTCAGAACCACTGGCAGTCATCTTTGAGAATTCCTGGAGAACAGGCGAAGTCCCGGCAGACTGGAGGAGGGCAAATGTTGTCCCTATTTTCAAAAAGGGGAAAAGAGAGGACCCAAATAATTACCGCCCAGTCAGTCTGACATCAATACCAGGGAAGATTCTGGAGCAGATCATTAAGCAAACAGTCTGTGAGCACCTAGAAAGGAATGCTGTGATCACCAATAGTCAGCATGGATTTCTGAAAAATAAGTCATGTCAGACTAACCTGATCTCGTTTTTTGACAGAATTACAAGCCTGGTAGATGAAGGGAATGCAGTGGATGTAGTCTACCTTGATTTCAGCAAGGCATTTGACAAGGTGCCCCATGATATTCTTGTAAAGAAGCTGGTAAAATGCGGTCTTGACTATGCTACCACTCAGTGGATTTGTAACTGGCTGACTGACTGAACCCAAAGGGTGCTCATCAATGGTTCCTCTTCATCCTGGAGAAGAGTGACTAGTGGGGTGCCACAGGGTTCTGTCTTGGGCCCGGTCTTATTCAACATCTTTATCAACGACTTGGATGATGGACTCAAGGGCATCCTGATCAAATTTGCAGATGACACCAAACTGGGAGGGGTGGCTAACACCCCAGAGGACAGGATCACACTTCAAAACGACCTTGACAGATTAGAGAACTGGGCCAAAACAAACAAGATGAATTTTAACAGGGAGAAATGTAAAGTATTGCACTTGGGCAAAAAAAATGAGAGGCACAAATACAAGATGGGTGACACCTGGCTTGAGAGCAGTACATGTGAAAAGGATCTAGGAGTCTTGGTTGACCACAAACTTGACATGAGCCAACAGTGTGACGCGGCAGCTAAAAAAGCCAATGCAATTCTGGGCCTCATCAATAGGAGTATAGCATCTAGATCAAGGGAAGTAATAGTGCCACTGTATTCTGCTCTGGTCAGACCTCACCTGGAGTACTGTGTCCAGTTCTGGGCACCACAGTTCAAGAAGGACACTGACAAACTGGAACGTGTCCAGAGGAGGGCAACCAAAATGGTCAAAGGCCTGGAAATGATGCCTTATGAGGAACGGCTAAGGGAGCTGGGCATGTTTAGCCTGGAGAAGAGGAGGTTAAGGGGTGATATGATAGCCATGTTCAAATATATAAAAGGATGTCACATAGAGGAGGGAGAAAGGCTGTTTTCTGCTGCTCCAGAGAAGCGGACACGGAGCAATGGATCCAAACTACAAGAAAGAAGATTCCACCTAAACATTAGGAAGAACTTCCTGACAGTAAGAGCTGTTCGACAGTGGAATTTGCTGCCAAGGAGTGTGGTGGAGTCTCCTTCTTTGGAGGTCTTTAAGCAGAGGCTTGACAACCACATGTCAGGAGTGCTCTGATGGTGTTTCCTGCTTGGCAGGGGGTTGGACTCGATGGCCCTTGTGGTCTCTTCCAACTCTATGATTCTATGATTCTATGATTCTATGATTCTATGATTCTATGATTCTTCTTCTCTCCAACTGGTGCATTGCCTTTGATGCCTAGTCTCAGGGTACAGGAACCTAAGAAAGTCCTATTGAAACCTAAGAAAGTCTGGGTCTTGTCAATGCCTGGGAACCACATGCTGATACACTTCCAGATTCATTTCAAGGTTCTGATGTTTCTGTTACTGTTGGCTTCCTTCTGTCTTGGGCGACAATGGAGGAGTGAAGTCAAACTCTTAGAAGGTCTCAGCACCTGCTGTGGCTGTAGACCCTGACACAGGAGAGGCATGTTTTGTTGCAGCTGCTGCAGATGTACCAAGGCGTTTCTTCTTTCTGCACTCCTCCTCTGGTCACTACTGTGGATGCATGTCCTGACTGCCTGTCTCCAGGCACTGTGGTCTGCAAGGGATTCCCAAATGGTAGGGTTGATGTTGCCAGCCTTCTGCATCTTTGTAGCGCAGAGTTGGTTATTGTAGGAGGTCCTAAATGGCTTGGGTCCAAATAGCTTGAAGGAACACCTCTTCCTGTTATCTGCCAGCTCAAGCTTTGAGGTCTTCAGAGGAAGTCCTGCTTGTGGTTCTGCCTATGAATATTGGTGGCCTGGGACAGGACCTTCTCTCTTATGGAATTCCTTGCCTCTTGAGATGCAGCTGGCATCTTCAGTGCTGAACTTCCATTCATGTATCCACTCACCAAAACCTTTGGAATATCCTGAGATGGTGGACTGTGGCTTAGAATGTCTTTATTCCCTGCTGTATTACGTTTTTTTGAGCTGAATTATGCTTTGGCTTTAAAATGATCGTTTCCTGATGCATTGGGTTTGCATTTCATGTTTTGGGCCTATGGGTATTGCGAATTAACAGCAGTCTGTAACCAAGAAATAACAACACTGTCTGCCAGTTAGCTACCGGGTTAAATTCAAGGTGTTGGACTGGTGTACAAAGCCCTATGCAGCTAAGAACCAGGATACCTACAAGATTATCTTATCCCTTACATGCCTAACTGATCGCTTCATTCTGCAGGAGAGGGAATCCTGCAAATACCATCCTAGCAAGAGATCTTTTCTTCACCAGGTCAGAATCTGGCCTTTAGTGTGGAGCTGCCCATCATTTGGAACCCCCTCCCATTATATATAGAATCATAGAGTTGGAAGGGAGCACAAATATCATCTAGTCCACCCCCTGCAATGCAGGAATATTTTGCCCCATGTGGGGCCCGAACCCACAACCCTGAGATTAAGAGTCTCATGGTGTACCAACTGAGTTATGTTGGGCTATCAGACAGGCATTTCCTTTTTGGAGCCCGTTGAAGATGTCCCTCTTTCAACAAGCCTCCTAAATGGAGACTTTTTATCTCAATATTAGATTTAGAAGGAAGGCAGGATGTGTAAGGAAATGCAAAATAAATACCTTTCAAGTTCCATCCTCTATGAATTTGGGGTGAGCTCCCATTGCTCGGTCCCTGCGCCTGCCAACCTAGCAGTTTGAAAGCATGTCAAAGTGCAAGTAGATAAAAAGGTAAACGGCATTTCTGTGCGCTGCTCTGGTTCGCCAGAAGCGGTTTAGTCATGCTGGCCACATGACCTGGAAGCTGTACGCCAGCTCCCTCAGCCAATAAAGCGAGATGAGCGCCACAACCCCAGCATAGCTGTCAACGTTCCCCCCCCCCCTTTTAAAGGGAAATTCCCTTATTCTGAACAGGATTCCTCACAAGAAAAGGGAAAAGTTGACAGCTATGAACCCCAGAGTCATCCGCGACTGGACCTAATGGTCAGGGGTCCCTTTACCTTTACCTTTAAGTCATGTAGCTGCCGCCACCACATCTTGTGCCAATGAATTCTGTAATTATATAGCATGTTAAGAAAGACTTCCCTTTATCTGTCCTGGACCTTCTGCCTTGTGTGTTCTAAGTATACTCCCACAGGAAGCCTCTTTCCTGGCATCACCATGACTAGAGTGACTTATTTTGTTCTTCTGCAGCCTGTGAAGCAGCCTGCCACTTGCTGCGGGGGAGGGGAGTGGCAACCAGATATTATACTCTCATCGAAAGGGATTGGTGGCTGTGTTGCAAAGGGCCAAGTCCCGGGAGGGTTGCTCATTCCTGCCATTACAGCCGGCTGACAGGTAGGGACTGACAGCACCCATCAATCATGCCTTTAACGGCCTGAACCTTTGCCATTTCTTTTTCTGAGAGCAGCAGCCAAGCAGACAAGCTGTGTTGTGCTGTCAATGAGGTAAAAGTCCTTGGTGTCAGAACTTCTCCTGAGGGGGCTCTCCACTGTTGTGCATTTTGAGTTGAGAGCAGCTGCCCTCTGTCTCGTTCTCTCTCTCTCTCTCTCTCTCTCTCTCTCTCTCTCTCTCTCTCTCTCTCTCTCGTATTGCTATTATTATTATTTTAACCTGACCATGAGGTGAATGATAACATGACTAGGGAATGGGACGGAATTATGATCAACCCAGATGTTTCTTCAATCTCTGTGTGTACACTGGATTTGCTTGACACCGTGATAGGTTTGTAGTGTGACAGAAGCCTGAGTGGGACAATCCGATTAAATTGGCTGGCTCCTGATATCCTTTTCAATAGAAATGAGACATTAAAATAGACGTAGACTCCTAGGGGCTGAGGCAGTTTCAGTCTCCCCATTGTATTTTTTGATGGGGCGGGGCTGAGCATGCTATGGAATGTTGAATATCAGGTGGAAAATAAAGACCTGAAATGGTAAGCAAAATGGCTTTCTTGCACACCTAACCGATTATGGTTTTCCAGTGAAAGTCTTGAGATCCTGATCTGTTATGGATTGAAGATGTTATGGAGTGCAGATCTCATGACAGAACTAATAACATATATAAGCACCAATGATCTAACATATATATCGCAAAACTATTAAGACTGGGAAAGCTTGTTTTGAAGGCATGGCAATAAAAAGAGGCTAGAAATGTGTTTTCAGTTTACTAGACATTTCCTCCTATTATGTCAGATAAACACTAGGTTCCTATGGACCAGATAAAATTTTGGGAAACAGAAGCCCTAAAACAAGCATCCCCAACCTGCGGCCCTCCAGATGTTTTGACCTACAACTCCCATGATCCCTAGCTAACAGGACCAGTGGTCAGGGATGATGGGAATTGTAGTCCAAAACATCTGGAGGGCCACAGGTTGGGGATTCCTGCCCTAAAACAGCCATTATGATAGATATTAAAATACCTCTCACATATAACTTTAGGAACAAAACAACAAGAAAAGTGCCACAATACCATGTTGGAAATAAAGCATGTCAACAGAGCTCATTTAGTACCCCTCTTAATTTCAGCTACAGTAGTTGTTCCAAATCCCCTGGAGCAAAATTTTGAGAGCATACATTTGCCACCATGCCTATTAAATATAATGCTAAAAGCTGTCACTCTCCTCGCTTCCACCATAACAAGGACCATTCCTAACAAAACTATTGAAACTCGTTGGAATATGCGGATACGGAAACAACCAAGGAAAACAAGAGTAATTGTTGTTATTACTTTATTTTTTATTTTTAGACTTCATACTCTGTCCCTCATCACAAGTGATGCCAGAACAGATCTCAACAATACAAAAACAAAATTACCAGAAAATACAATTAAAACATATCATTAAGACATCCATCTGTCATATCTGTTCTAAATATTCAAAAGCCTATCCAAAGGCTGGCAGAAAGGGAACTGTTTTTGGCTACCACCAGAAGATAGAGCACATACTAGCTGGGTTTTATGGGTAGGGGGGCACCATTGCAGTGAGGTCACACCTTGCTCTGGAAGCGGAAAGCAATTTCCATTGAAACCATGGCTAAAGATTTTCGCCTCCTTGGAAGGCTTTCAAAGAGACCCACACTGCTGTTTGAAACTACTTTGAAAATGGGAGGTTCAAAGAGCTGCGCGGGGCTGTTTGAAAGCCCTTTTGCAAACAGTCAAACATATGATGTCAGGTGACTGACCACTGTGTGCTTCCACGCACTTGGATTGCTGGGATAAAGAAGATAAAAATCTGGTGCATCAGCCAGAAAATGTTCCCCACCTTTGCTTTACAACAACCCTGTAAGGCGTCACCCACATCTTTGGCTATTTTCCCCCATTAATTTAGGGTCCCCTCTTCTAACTTAATGGGACGCGGGTGGCGCTGTAGGTAAAAGCCTCAGCGCCTAGGGCTTGCCGATCGAAAGGTCGGCGGTTCGAATCCCCGCGGCGGGGTGCGCTCCCGTTGCTTGGTCCCAGCACCTGCCAACCTAGCAGTTCGAAAGCACCCCCAGGTGCAAGTAGATAAATAGGTACCACTTTACAGTGGGAAGGTAAACGGCGTTTCCGTGTGCTGCGCTGGCTCGCCAGATGCAGCTTTGTCACGCTGGCCACGTGACCCGGAAGTGTCTGCGGACAGCGCTGGCCCCCGGCCTCTTGAGTGAGATGGGCGCACAACCCTAGAGTCTGTCAAGACTGGCCCGTACGGGCAGGGGTACCTTTACCTTTACCTTTACTTCTAACTTAATATGAATATGCTGTATATGAACCTGAAGGCAGGTTTTCAATTCTCAGACATTTATGAAACTCCCTTCCTCCTTAAAAATCCAAAATATTGGTGGGAAACTATTTATAAACTATGGGTTGTATTCCACTAAGTCCTACTCAGAAAGACTCTATTTAATGAAACCAAGTAAGTCATGTTTATTAACTTCAGTGGGTCTACTTGCAGTAGGACTAGCATTGAGTACCACACTTTTATCACAAACTGCTTTTATAAATACTATGAAAGTCTAAAGAAGACTATGACAAATAAGGGGCCATAGCCTATGATTTCACCCCCCAAAAATCATTGATTCTAAAAGTGTTCTATGGTGCCTAGACCTACATTTATTCAAAATAGAATAGAATAAACATTTTATACTGCCCTTGAATTCATTTTCTTTTAAATGGAGGTTTACAATAGCATGCCCATGACAAATACAAATGGAGGTAGATTGAGCATTTTACATAATACTTTGTAACATACACATAATTGTGCAACGCTAACAGAAATGTTCAAAGAACTTCTTTCCAGAGAAGGATGCAAAATGTACTGGCATAAAGAATAGCTGTGTGCAGATTGCCAAATGGCGTTTGCTGGGAAAGTACCATTTAAAAGAATGATGTAATGTATAATTTCGAATTAGAAAATCGAAGGGAAGGTCCAGTGCTCCCAGCTAAACTGCTGGAAGTTAATAAGGTGTTAATTGAAGCACCAGCTGACTATAGCACCTCAGTGCTTGGTTGACAACTGAATTTTAAAAGTGAGAGAATGGAAATAAATAGTGTTTACACAGTATATGCTGAAAGAATAAAATAGCTGAACTGTTTTAGTCGGGAAATAATTGCGGGCTGCAATCCCGTGCAACATTAGGTTATTTAATTCCCAGTGACGTCGAGGGCTACACAAGTGTAGAATCTGGCATCTGCATGCGTGTACATATAGCGGAATGGGAAATTGGGCAAATAAGTGATTTTTAGGTTTAAAGAGAAATGCCACATGCAGGTAACCCCATGGAATCCAGGGGAAATCAAAGCTGGCATTACCAACCCAGGCCATAGTCAGGAGTCTTCTGTCAATTCCTGAAGCAGGACCAGCCCAAGAAATTTTGCTTCTTGGGTGTCAGGCTTCAGGAAATCAGCTTCCTCTCTCCATGGCAGGAGATAAGCAGAACAAAGGAATAGGAGTCTTCTTACCAGTTAGAAACTTTAATAATCACAGCGAGAGAACAAAGAACATACCTCCTAGAATGGCAGCGCTCCCAATTAAGAATCCCACCCCCTTACGCCCCTGTTAATCCACGTCACTGCTACGTCTTGTAATCTGAGCCTGTCCCCCTCTGTGCTTTGTGTGCTTTCTGTTCTGCCACTTTCTCAGCTCTTACTGACTTTGGGGAGAGTGGATGAAGGCTTTCCAGAGACAGTGAATCTGTTAACCCTCTCTCTCCTAGCTGCTCCCCAACCAGTATTTCCCAGCTTTTGCCTTCTGAACGATGCCCCTCTGCAAACCACTGTTCCAAATCTATACTGTCCTCCTGTTCCTGGGAAGATTCAGGATCCGGATCTGGAGGGGGGGAGGGGAGAGGCTCCCACCATTCCTCCTCAGTGCAGCCCTCCTCAACACGGCCCCTGACATTGAGGCAAAAAAACCAAAACAAGCTGGCAACCTGCCCATGCCTTTCCATGTACAGGACTAGCAGCTGAATCTTGCTTCAATTCTGCCATTAGGACAGCATTCTCCATTGCGGTTATTAATATTGCGCAGCTTGAAGCCATAGCATGAATAAAAACTGACTCTTTGGGGGGGGGGGAATTATCCAGACCAAAAATATGGTTCCCAAGCTTTACTAACGGAACTCGTTTCAAAACAGTTTGTGTATTGTTTGGGAAAGTGCAGATCATGTAAGTTCGCATGAAAATGCAAATTGAACTAAATTCCTGCTCCATCTCAGGTCTTATCTGAGAAAGGGTCTTATGAAATGCACATGCCAGTATACTATTAGTGCCCCTCCAACACCAATAAAATACATAAAGGTAAAGGTAAAGGTACCCCTGCCCATCAGGGCCAGTCGTGACCGACTCTAGGGTTGTGCGCTCATCTCACTCAAGAGGCTGGGAGCTGGCGCCGTCCGAGGACACTTTCGGGTCACGTGGCCAGTGTGACGAAGCTGCACTGGTGAGCCAGCACCCGTGCCGCACATGGAAACGCCGTTTACCTTCCCGCTATAAAGCGGTACCTATTTATCTACTTGCACTTAGGGGTGCTTTCGAACTGCTAGGTGGGCAGGAGCTGGGACCGAACGACGGGAGCTCACCCCACCGCAGGGATTTGAACCACCGACTTTATGATCAGCAAGTCCTAGGCACTGAGGTTTTACCCACAGCGCCGCCCGCGTCCCAATAAAATACATACAGTATTTTAAATAAAATACATATTTTAATAAAATACATATAGTATTTTAAAATGACATTGTATTTTGTTTTTGTTTTTTTGTTTTGTTTTTACAAATATAGCAACTCTTATCTACTGGGTGAATTTGCAAGAATAGATATTGCAAAAGTTGAATAGATATTGAGGTTCCGATTTTTTTTGGTGGGGGAATCATGAAAGTCTGCCATAGCTAAGTTCACTTTTGAGAAGCTAACTTTCTTTAGAAGAATTTATGGTGTATGAAATTATTATACATTCATAATGTGTTTCATTTGATTTTGTCTGTTTCCCTTCTCTGGTGTCACATTCATTCACAGAAGACCTTCTTCACACTAAAATTAAAGATCTCCTTTGGCAAGCTTGCTGCCGTATAATAATCTTTTACAGTATATTAAAATTGCAAATTAAAGGTAGCTTTAATTTAAATTGGGGGGAAAACCACACACCAGCCCATTTTCATTATACAACTGCTGTCATAGCATAAACTGTGTGGGTGTACAACTCTCATGGGTCTTAGTACAGACCTGAAACACTCAGGGAAATGAGAGACACAAAGCTTTGAGTTTTCAAATAAAGCAAATAAATAAAATTGCACATAAATATTGAGGTAATGAACATAAAATAATTCATGTGAAATATATAGCTGACTTTATTCTCTTAATTTAAAAACAAGTAAATTAAAAATCCACCACATCTACCTCAAGATGACAGAAATAAGCAGAATTACAAATCAGGATATGCAATGCAACCCATGCCTAGATTTATTAACAATTTTAAAAGACTCTCAACTTAAATTATTGCGCAAGGAACTTATCACTTTTCTTCTGGTAGTGGCATGATTGCTCATAGCAATAAACAACAACAACCCAGAAAAGAGTTGATCATCTGCACATCACACAATGGTAACAATCTCTTTGTCTGAGAAACTGACTAAGAGAGTACACACCCAGAATGATGCTACTGTTATGGACATTTTTTCTGAAAAAAATGCCCCCCCCCCATTTTCAAATGAACATCCTGATGACTGGCACCTGCCAACTACACATACGGATTTATGGGGAAATCGGTTGTATCTGTCTTTTGTTCTGGGGGAGGGGAAACCAATTGCTTTGATAATGTTGTGTTGGTGCTTACAGCCTGTTTCTTGCAAATTAATAATAAAAAAATATTTTAAAGAACTACACCTATTGATCAATGCAAAGAGAGAGGAGGGGAGCAGCCCATGTGTGTGTGACCTGTTTCACCTGGCTACTAGCTAATTGCTTCTAATTAGATCTTCCCAGGCAGATCATTTTGCCTTTTCGCCACAAAGCGAGGTCACTTGTGTGGCCACTGTTGTTTTCCTCCAGGCTTTCAAGCAACAGTTTTGGTTAATTTACCAGGTATGTAGAGACCGGCAATGAGAATCATTGGGTAGCAGGTATTTATCTGGGAGGGAAGAAGGTGGTAAAAAGTTTCATGGGTCTCTGATGTGCAGGTGCTCAGTGGGCGAACTTTGACATAGATCCTTTCATTATCCTTTTGTATGCAGGTTCTCTCTGTCTCTCTGTCTCTCTCTCTCTCTCATCTCTCTTTTGTTGAGGGACATTCGAACATTACGCAGCTGGGATATCAGCTTCTGCTTGTTAAATAGGAGGCTTGTTGCAATCATACCTGGAAACTCATTAAAAATAAAAGTCAGGCTTCAAGGACTAATTTGTATGCTTGTGAGTGCTATTTTAAGAACTCTGCCATTTAAAATCTTCCTCTGAATGAAGGCCTGTTATTTAACCCCCTCGGGATCAGGTTGCTTTCCATGGTACTTTTTTGAGTGGCAGGATCACTGGGCCATGCTACCTGACAGTCTGCATGAGAATAGGAGAGATTCTGGTTGCTACCGGTCCAAATAAGCCAGGGAAGCATAGTCATGGCACAGCTAAAATGGGTGCTACTAGGTGACCTTCATTTAAGGCACTTGAAATTTGGCTTACTGCTTGGGTGCCATTATCATGGGATAAATTGCTATGCCTAAGCAACACTTGGCTGATGGTAGACCTTCTTTGAGTTTTTAATATCTGGTTTTGGCTGTATTTAGTTTTTTAATTACAGTGGTGCCTCGCAAGACGAAATTAATCCGTTCCGCGAGTCTCTTCGTCTTGCGGTTTTTTCGTCGTGCGAAGCACGGCTATTAGCGGCTTAGCGGCTATTAACGGCTTAGCGGCTTTAAGAAAAAGGAAACAAACTCGCACGAACTGGCAAGACGTTTCGTCTTGTGAAGCAAGCCCATAGGGAAATTCGTCTTGCGGAACGACTCAAAAAAACGGAAAACCCTTTCGTCTAGCAAGTTTTTCGTCTTGCGAGGCATTCGTCTTGCGGGGCACCACTGTAATTGATTACACTCCCCCCCCCCACTGTACTTTCATATGTTATTAGCTACATTTAGACACAAATGAACCAGCAACCATATGCATTTCATGTGCCCTCCACCCTAGTATATAATTTTTTTGTACACATTACTTGGCTGGAGAACAGCACTGAAAAATTCAGAATTTTTGTGTGATTTTTGTGTGAAGGTCAACTGTGTTTTGGTTTGTGTATTGTGAATTAGGTAGCTTCACCTTCTTCCCTACTTTAGATTAGGGTATTATGCTGCCAAAGACATTTGTTGGCTGTATCTTTTGAACTGCCTCCATCCCCAAATACAAGGGTGTCAGATACAGAGGATACATGTGTGAAGTCATTTGACTATCAGGCCATAATATAATGGCCTTGCTCTGCTGCTCGATATACTGATTAATTGATCTCTTCTTCCTCTACCCAACAATGAACAGAACACAGATTTAGACTTACTGGCAAATTAATTCCAATGAGATTTAGTCAGGCTCCAGATAGATATATCAGAATAAAATTTGTCACTACACTATTCAAAGGATTCATTTCTGCATATGCGGCGTTCCAGCAGGGAATAGTAAGGTGGCTCCAGGATAAATATATAAGCAACTGGCAACTGTTGGAAAATAATTACAAAAATGAGATGACTACTGTATGTAAAATGGGCTTTTAATTGCAGCAGAAAAGAAAATCTTCAGAAATTATCCGCGAGATAGCTTAATTCCCAAGGGCATAGGGGTGAGGTTTCAGCAGAACGTGTTAGATAAAGACGGCATGATGTGTGAATGAATTTGATTGTGGCAATAAATCATTCTGACCACAACTTGGCTTCCGCTGGAATTAACTATAAAGCTTCCTAAATGCTGAGGGATTATTGACAGAGGACAACACATGTTTATCTGTCTAACAGAGATGCAAATAATCAAGAGACCTGAGTAACCCACATGATCAGAGCTTCTATAAATTACTAGCGTGATGTGGAGGCCAAACTCAGAGTGTCAGTTTTTCTACAGCCACTGTTAATGTATGATATTCAGTGTGGCAGGCTAGCTGTTGGAAACCCGATACCCAGTGACTGACCCCAACATTGTATTGGTAAGGTATGTGTTATGTACTGAAGTTCTCACCCTGGGCCAGCAGGGGAAACTGTAGATAGTTATGCAAATAAGGGGTCGAAAGTGACGTTCAGTGATTGGATAGTTTTAGAAAATTGTTACAATTACATTGTACTGGAGCTCTATATAAGCAGGCTGACTGAACCCTTCAGTTCAGTTCTGTTCTGGCCTGTGAATAAACAAGAGCTGTTTGAAGAATCGCTGTGTCGTCTGATATGTTCACCCACAACTTAACAGTATGGAATCTATGCTGTCAGGTGCCATAAGAAAGCTGCAGAGATAGCGCAGGATAGTACGCACCCTGGAAATGATCTCTTTCAGCTTCTGCCTTCTGGAAGAAGGTATAGGGTTATAAAGACCAGGACTAGCCGCCTGAGAAACAGTTTCTACGCAAATGCAATTCTGGTTCTAAACGCAGCATAAGGAGTCTCTATAGTATAGTGTATTTTAAAATGGGGTTTCAGAGTTTTTAGGGGTTTTTGAATGTTTTATGTAGATTTTCAATTTCATTGTTCCGTATGGGACAATGACAATAAAGATATTGTATCGTATCGTATCGTATCGTATCGTATCGGAGAACTGATCATGTGGCTCACCTAGATCCCATGATTATTTCTCATGAAGTGCAGTGCTGATGGGAAGCCAGGTGTCCTCATGTGATCAGAGCTTTCTCAATATAGAAAAGCCCTGATACTGTGATGTAGTAATATGCAAATATAATTAAAAGTGGCTGATTAATTGATTGAGTCCAAGGCTGATAATCTCCTAATGCTGCATGCAATCCAGTATGCACATACCTGGGAGTAAGTCTTGTTGAACTCAGTGGGGCTTACTTCTAAGTAGATGTATATAAGATTGAACCGAAATAAATATTAAATTGAAGTGGACAGCTTCACTAAGCCAACCCCCACCTAAGTACCTTGTTCTGCAATTAACCAAGGCTCAGATTTCTTAAAAAACAGAGAGCTATTTTGCTGTCAGAGGGAGGGACAATGGCGATAGCTTTAGCTCCAGGCATGGGGGATGGAAGAAAAAGAGAGTCTGAAGTCTACAAAGAGCTGGATTTATAATAGGATAGATTACTAAGAAGATAATGAATGGGGTGAAACGATTGGATCTGCTGTTTCCTTTAGGGCCATTCTCACATCAATGGTGTAGCTATTCGTTTTGAGGGAGGGAGGTTAGTTTAAACCATTTGGCTTTTGAATTGCCTTTGGCCATAAAAATAGGCAGTGCAATCCTGTGTGTGTCTACTCAGAAGTAAGGCTCATTAACTTAACAGGGATTTGGAAGTACACCTGTGCAGGGTTGCACTCTTAACTTGCTCATGCTGATATGCTGCAATTGGAAGGGAATAAATGAACGAACGGAATTAAATATGCTTTCCACATAGATTGTGGATGTTGGTTTATACATTACTTTTATATCAAAAACCCCCTATGTATAATGTTTTTTATCTCTCAAAATGTGATTTATTAATCAAAAGATGCTTCCAGGTTGTGGCTATTTTTGAGGGTGGGGGGCATTCAATCACATACCAGCAAATTCACGGTGTGCAAGCACTCTTGTGCAACAAATCTGTTCTTCCCCCCTCCCCCAAAATCAGGCTTTTTGCAATAAGGAGAGTGATGGGAAATGGACTGGAAAGAGTGGGGTAATAGTTGTTTGATTCTATGTCGAATTATCTCCCTGCAAACAAATCAGAACAAATGCTCAATAAATAGTCAACATTGTTTATCTTTGGATGGAAGGTCAATAAACAGGTTGTCTGGAAGTGGCAATGTCATGAAAACCGAGTGCAGTAATATGGACCAAACAAAACAAATCCACAAGCAGGAAGGTATTAAAAAACCCCAAAACCTGGCTGACTATGGTCTTAACAACCACCTGAAAATCTGCAATGAAGGGGACAATCATTTGACATGATCAGAAATTCCTTCTATATCCAATGCATTCTGGATGAATCTCCTCAAGAACTGAGAATCTTCTCAGAGGCTGTTCTTCCAAGTGGGCCTGATGCACTTGAGTTTGAGAGACAACTGGAGACAAGGTCTTTTCGGTGGTGGCACTGGGCAGGTGGAATTTCCTTCTCAAATGACCCACATGGTGTTTTCATGGTGAATATTCAGGCGACAAGTCAAAACTTCATTCTTTGCTCAGACATTTAAAGGTGGTTTTCTTTTTTTAAACTGAGCAGTAGCACTTGTGATTTTATTCTGAATTTTTTTTTAACAGTGTTCTGCTCTGTGTTGGTTTTATGTGTGCTTTTTTTTTTTAAGCCTTTGAATGTTTAGCCTGCTGCGCTTATGATTTTACTGTTTCCAGTACGTTGTGTTAAATTGTTCTTTTCTTTTGCCTTTCTATTAATATGCATTCAGAAGTTTCTGGGCTGAAAAGTGGACTGGAAATATTGGAAAATGCAAAAATAAGACACGTGAAGCGAGACTTCTGCAATATTTTAACGGCTTTGAATTATGCCATTCAGGGGTGTGTGTGTTTTTAAGGGGGAGAGAAAGAAGTAAGACCCATTTCAGTTAAGCCTATACACAGCAAGGCGGATATAATAGAAAAGGAAGCTTTATAAAATGCATAAATAATTTAATCCCTACATTTCAAAGAAAATCACCATACTCAACAGTGCTGCAAGCCAACGGAGAACTCGCCTCCTTCACTGTTTATTTAGTACAGGGATAGATTACAACACCCGTCATCCCAGACCACTGGCCAGGCTGGCTGGGGCTAATCAATATGGGGCACCATATTGGCCAACTCTGATTTAGTAGGTGACCGCTCTGGCTGGGGCTAATCAGACCTGTGATCCAAAACCATTGGAACGTATCAGTTTTGGAACTTATTGGCTTGGACTGGTTTCATACGCAATGCTGAAATCTCATTTGAGGCTCACTCCAACCGTTGGGTGACCATCTGTGAATACTGTTATGCGATGAATGCACACAGCAGTATTTTGCCCTATAGACAAACTCTGGAGTGCCGGTACTGGGCACTGTATAGGGCACTGAAATATTGGTACTTACTGAATCCACCCACTGAAAGATAGAGGCACACTGGCAGCTCAGGGCGGGGGACATGCAACCCCCCCTCGCCCAGCATAACAAAGTGAAGAGAGAGGAGATGGAGATGGCCTCAGTATGAGAGAACCAGCACAAGGAATGGTGTTCCTCCCTGCAGGGGTGGTTTACATCCCCCCCCCACCTGTAAAAAACATCATTTCTGATCCGGGCAGGCTGCGACCACTAGCTGCACTCCCTTAAGCAATAATAATAATAATAATAATAATAATTTTTATTTATACCCCGCCCTCCCCGCTCAGGGCAGCTAACACCAGTAAAATTACAATAAAAACATAATAGGGGAAAAAACCCACCAATTTAAAATACAGGTTAAAACGCAATTTAAAATGCAGCCTCATTTTAAAAGTAAATCAAAACCAGAAGTGGAGGGAAAGATAAGGGTCTGATCGAGTCCAAACCAAAGGCCAGGCGGAACAGTTCTGTCTTGCAGGCCCTGCAGAAAGATGTCAAGTCCCTCAGGGCCCTAGTCTCTTGTGACAGAGCGTTCCACCAAGTCGGGGCCAGGACTGAAAAGGCCCTGGCCCTAGTTGAGGCCAATCTAACCACCTTGAGACCTGGGACCTCCAAAGTGTTGTCATTTGTGGACCTTAAGGTCCTCTACGGGGCATACCAGGAGAGGTGGTCCTGTGGGTACGTGGGTCCTAGGCTGCATGGGGCTTTAAAGGTCAAAACCAGCACCTTAAACCTGCCCCTGTACTCCACTAGGAGCCAGTGCAGTTGGTAAACTAAGTCTTGGTGAGTTCCAGAGGCTTCACAACACAACCACACCAGTGAGCTATCCCTGCTTCACACAAGCAGTAAAAAGGCAGTCCCCAGGTGGCTGAAGACTGCCCCCCCCCCTGATGCCTTCAGAGAGTTTGCAACTCTAAACATCCTTTATTTGGAAGGGAGAAGGTGCCGTTGCTGTGGACAAAACGGGCGTTAATTCTGAATAAACAGGCACATGTTTGTCACGCATCTCTCACAGGACTTGAAAGTGAGGGTTTTCTCAGGTTCTTCAAGTGGCTTGCCCTTGAGAGATTTTGGACCACAACTCCCTCCAATCCCCACCCATTGCTATCACTGTCTTGGGCTGATGATGGGAGCTGTAATTCCAACAATAATTTGGGACAGTGCCATCTTAGGAAAGCTGAGTTGGTTGGCACCCATCTGACTCAGAGAGTGGAGGAGTGTGCCTTTGCGGGTGAAGTCAAGCTGTTGGAAAGTTGCAGCTCCTGTTCTGGCTGTAGAGACTGATAAGGGAGAGACATGTTTTGTTGCAGCTGGGGCAGATGAAAACATCTTGTTGTGCTGCTGCAGATGTACCGTGGTGTTTCTTCTTTCACCAGTGAGTAGGGCCACATCATCCTCTTTGCCACCACAGCTGGCCTCTTTGTTTCTGAGGATCTCCCTCTGCCCCCTGGAAGACCCACTCAGGAGGCTTGTCAGGATAAAATAGTTCCATTTTCCCGGCATTCTGGATAACAAAGACTACCAGGACTGGCGGTTGCCGGCTCTATCATTTGCCACCTTTTGAATTTTTCTGCCCTTTAATTTTTCTGCCCTATGCAGCCATCTAATTTACCTAGTGGTTAAGCCACCTCTGAAAGCACATAATTTGTTAAAAAGTAAATTTTTCACAAATAAGCCACCCACAAGCCATTTTGTGCACACATTTTAGCTGCTCTTTCTTCTCTTTTCTTTCTTTTTGGGGAGAAAATAAAATGAGCCCAACTGGATATTTATTCTTGGAAACTCTCCACACCTAATTTGAGATAATTGTAGTTTACAGTGATTTAAAAATTTGCACCAAGAGATAAACAGATGCATAGCCCATGCAAATTAACAACTTAAAAAGAGATTTTGAATAACTGTGTCAATTAGTACTTCTCCAAATAAAAACCAAGAGGTGTGAGCTACTGACATATTTCACCTGGCGCCTCATGTTTGGCATTTTTATTTGTGATGCTAAACACACATGCTATTCTAGCATGCCAAACGTGTAGAAGAGCAAGGAAACATTTCTTTGCTAGAGCTAAGATCACCTTGAAGTTATTGAATTTCATTCGGAATTTTAGTTGACCTGAGCTTCTCAGAAGCACCTTGAACAAGAGGAAGTATCAATAGGATTGGGGAAATGCCAAGGTTTGCAGAAATACAAGCAATATTTAGGAAATCAACTTGTAAAGGGCAGGGCCCCAAAAGGAGTCCAGGGAGCATAGGAGCCAGCTCCTACAGGCCAAGGTCCATTTGCCCCCCATAAAATATTTGAGGGGGCTGCCCCCCAAAGTTGATGGGCACTGGAATTCAAATGGTGTGAGTACACCATGTCATGTGATCGATTATGAGGGGTGGGGCTTACCTGCCCCCATATTTTATTCAAGTTGGCACCCCTGCAAGGAGGACAGAATGAACTGTTGATGGAGGGCCCATCTGCAGTACCGTACCACTTTAAACAGTCATGGCTTTCACCAAAAATTCCTGGGGAAAGTAGTTTGTGAAGGATGCCAATAATGGATTTTGGGGTTGGGGTGTCAAAAGAGGACACGTACCCTGAGGGGCAGGGCAGGGGAATGGAAAACAGCACCATGCCCTGAGCTCTGTGGATGACAAAGGTGTCCTCCAGGGTCACAGGGAGTCATTGACACTCTGTGGTTTGTTTTTTTTCCTGGGCCCCATGTCTGCCTCCTAAGAGCTAATCAACATGAAATAGCAGCCTCTCAGTCACTTAGAAGAGTCTTCACACTTGGCTCCTCTGGCATGCTAATTTGGCACATAGGGATGTCTGTGTGGAAAGGAGACTGAGGAGGAGTGTGGAGATGCTAGAAACTGTTAGAATTCCTGCTCCGTGATTGCAGTCATGGGATTGTTGTCTATCACATGACAGTACAGTGGTACCTCGGGTTAAGAACTTAATTCGTTCCAGAGGGCCGTTCTTAACCTGAAACTGTTCTTAACCTGAGGTACCACTTTAGCTAATAGGGCCTCCTGCTACCGCCACACAATTTTTGTTCTCATCCTGAAGCAAAGTTCTTAACCTGAGGTACTATTTCTGGGTTAGCGAAGTCTGTAACCTGAAGCGTCTGTAACCTGAAGCGTCTGTAACCCAAGGTACCACTGTATATGTTTTGACTTCACAGAGTGGGAAGTGACAGAGACAGGATGTTTGTGTTACTGTGTTCCGTGAAGTGGGACTATTGTCCTTTGTTCTTTTTCACTTTGCTGTCTGATGCTAAAGAGAGAGGGAGCCATGTTGCAGTGCTCCGTGTGTGTTTATATGTAAATAAAGTAGATTAGCCAAAATGCTGAGTTGCTGAGGTCTGTTACACATGATGCGCAAACTCTGCGGATCCCTAAGTGTGCCGGTGTCGGTTGGCATCGGTCGCGGTGATGTTTGGGCTGAAGGAAGCTTTTGAAGCTCCTGACCGATCGACCAGGAGGGAGAGAGCATGCTAGCCAGGCATGTGTCTCTGCCAGGGTCCGACTCGAGTGTAGGCTGAGCTCCTGACAGAAACAAGCAAAATTGCAAAGTGACCCACTGAAAATGGCTTGGTGGTGCCAACCAATGGGCTTCCCACATTGTGGGTGAGTGAATGAGTCTATGACTGCCTGTCTCCCCTGTTGTTGTTGTTGCTGTTGTTATACCACCCTTCATCCATAGACCTCAGGGCAGGTCACAACATAGCAGTCACAGCATACAAAACAGTCACACAATAAATAACCATAGACCCCTCCACTTGAGCTGGGAACATGTTTTAGTGGGGGGGGGGCAGAAGAGCAGCAGCAGTCCTCCTCCCCATCTGTGTGCCCTGCAAACTGCCAGCCTGCACACAATGAGCTAGCTTTATATGGTAAGGTCAGAGTGCAACCCACCACTCTTAGCAAATGCATGTAGATGCAGACATCCTTGCCCACCAGCAGGGAAAGGTTGAGTTTGCAGGATCCGGTGATAAGATGGAAGGAACAGATGAATGGGTCAGAAGATGAAAAGTATCGGACTGTTAGGGCACAAATTTCTTTGGAAAAAAAGGCTGCTCAATCCAAAATCACTTCAGTTCTCAGCCAAACATTTAGATACTCATAATTGTTGTTTCTTGAGCACAATATTGAATTTGTAGCTTCATAGAAAGGCTGATTGATTTATGATGCAATTATGTATTCACACAGGCTCTCATTTGAGGTTGATCAATATCTTTGATTAATGTGCTCTTGTTTTATTGTTTATATTTGAAAGCACTGATGAAATAATTGCATTGCAGGGTGCGTATGGGGGAGGTCACAGTTACGGCTCAACATATCTGCAATATATATTCCCAAGCATTTTACAAAAGGGATTTTTTGTGTGTCTCTTATTCAATGTTTAAGTTTTGAAACAGAGAGGTGCCAGATTTCTAGCCAGCCAAAATACCTTATATGAAATCCCTTGCTCCTAATTCAAGAGGGGAGGCTAACTATATGCATATGTAATACAGTGGTACCTCGGGTTACAGACGCTTCAGGTTACAGACTCCGCTAACCCAGAAATAGTGCTTCAGGTTAAGAACTTTGCTTCAGGATGAGAACAGAAATTGTGCTCTGGCGGCGCGGCGGCAGCAGGAGGCCCCATTAACTAAAGTGGTGCTTCAGGTTTAGAACAGCTTCAGGTTAAGTACGGACCTCCGGAACGAATTAAGTACTTAACTCGAGGTACCACTGTATAGCATATATGCAATAGCATATGAAGCGGCTACACCTAGTTTTCTCACCTGAGACCATTTTAACTAAAGGTGCTAAAGACTGAGCTTGAGTATTTCGTATGTGCAAGGCAAGTGTTTCAGCAATCCCCATGCTTTTGATCCATTCTAGGAATGTGTCCCAGGACAATACACACCTAGAGCAGCATGTAAGGTTTTCTGCTGTGTGGTTTAGTGTGTGGTAGCTGCAATAAACGGGAGACACTCCTGTGCACAAGACATTACTACAACAGTTTGGCCATAGTGATCCATGTTCTGGTAACCTCCTGGTTGGATTACTGCAATACCTTATATGTGGGCCTGCCCTTGGAGATAACTCAGAAGCTTCAACTGGTATAGAATATGGCTGATTGAGTTTGGACTGGTAAGGTCTGGTTTATGAATGTTGTGCCAATTTTAAAAGGGCTCAATTGTCTGCCTGTTCACGTCAAGGTCCAATTCAAAGTGCCTTTACTTAACCTCACGCGGCTTGTGGCCAAAATATCAGAAAGAACGTGTACTTCCATACATAGCTGCCCTTGTTTAAGAGCTGACTCCCTCTTCCTAGTGATAGGGCCAAATCAGGGGATTCTGCTCAATGGACCTCTCCAAGCAGTATTGCCTGGCTCTGTTAAATAATATGTTAAATAATATGCTAGATATCATCATACTGCAAACCTGGAGCAGATTCAACTCTGGAACTTCAGGGTGGGTCATGCAGAACTTTCTCCATCCTTCACCCTACCTCGCGCCTCTAAGCAGGCCTCTCTTCAAGTTTGCTATTTATGGTTGAATTATATTTTGGTTGTGCTTAATTTTCCAAGATCTGTGTGAAAAGGTTGATTTGATGGCTGGTATCCTGTTTCTTTCTTAATTGGTTGTTGTTTGGCCGCTGTTCAGCCTTCAGATAAGGGCAGGCTTTGAACAAGCTGAGGTGAGAATTGAGAATCAGTGTGAACTGCCTAGACAATGTACAAGAAAGGCAGGGGTCCTGGGATGTTAACTTCATATTGGACATCACATTGTGCATTTCAGCCATGTCCTTTTCCAATCCCTCTCTCAGCTGATAATAGGATGACCAGTTGCACCTTGCCCAAAGAGAGGAAATGCATCAGAAAAGAGAGAGATGGTTATAGACGTGCACAATATCTTTAAATGACAATTTATACATATTGATGCAAATTTAGAAATAATTACTGTAATTTAAATACAGTACATCTTACCATAGTAGGGTAGATTGTGACTTGTGTGCCTACTCAGTCTGCAGACCAGCTGCTAACTGCTGATGGGCAACTTCATCGCCTCTGATCTCCCTCCTTATGGTTCTTCATCTTTGAACAGGACTTGGACCAGACAGCCTTTCAAACAGATGATCATTCTTCTGCAGAAGATTAACACAATATGAGTGTGAGTACAGCCATTGCTACTCCCCATCACCCCGGGAATTCAGGTATGTTCTGCTGGTTCTGATTGTAAGCCCGCACAATATAAATCCCCTTGCCACACACCACACACAGTGATGTTGTTGCCAGTATGGTGTAGTGATTAAGAGCAGTTGACTCGTAATCTGGTGAACCGGATTCGATTCCCTGCTCCTCCACATGCAGCTGCTGAGTGACCTTGGGCCAGTCACACTTCTCTGAAGTCTCTCAGCCCCACTCACCTCACAGAGTGTTTGTTGTGGGGGAGGAAGGGAAAGGAGAATGTTAGCCGCTTTGAGACTCCTTTGGGTAGTGATAAAGCGGGATATAAAGTCCAAACTCTTCTTCTAATTACACCGAGCAGCTTTCCCCAATACCAAGACAAACATTCTCTCTCTCTCTCTCTCTCTCTCTCTCTCTCTCCCCCCCCCTCTCTCTCTCTCTCTCTCTCACACACACACACACACTCCCTCTCTCCTGCCACACAGCACATTCATCTGTCCCCTTCTTTGTCTTCCCAAGTGCATCTCTTCCTCTACTGTATTAGTGGACTGCCCTCTGTAAAGGAGGATACATGGCTACCTTAACTGATAAATGATGGCTCCGAGACTTGTGTTTCTCTTTACATGGCCCTTCCAATTTGATAGTTGTTTCCTTACCGACTACCTTCCCTGAAACAGGAAGGCAACATGCCTTAGAGCGAGTAAAGAGTGATTGGATTACACTGAAGAATTTCTTTTAGGTTTTACAGTGTCATCTGCCTGGTTGACTTATTGCTGTGGGTGGCTGTGGGGTTTCAGTCGAGGTGTGAAAGCTCCACTGCCTGGTGGAGGATGTTGAGACTTTCCAGGCTATGAGTGACGGGTCACAGCAGCCAGGACGTAATTGGCAAATTCTGTGACATCACCAGGTGGCAGGTCAATGCTAACAAAGACGCCTCCTTTGACACCTCAAACCTGGGACAGTCACAGTGGTAAAACTTTATTGCCCACTAGAGATTCGCATTTAAAAGCAGACATACAAAATTCACATTTTATGGGGGGGAAAGCACAGTCATTCTTCAAAATGTGCACTTACCTGAATTTTGCAGAGCCATTCTCCAGCTGGGTAACATGGACAAAAACGCACAGAATACGGTAGAATGTGCATATAAATGCATCAATTACTAACAAAAAATAAACACACACAGATGCATTTTATTAGGAAAAATTGCTTTGCTAAAATATGTACATCAGGCCAAATTGCACACACAAAAATGTCCAGTCGAAAGTGGAGAAGGCAAGGGTGATACAGCTGTGACAGAGGAACGACAGGTGTGCTCCCTGAAAAAGTTACACTCTTGAATACTAAAGGCACTGAAATGCTAATGAATTTTCATGAGGACTTTCTTTTTTTAAAAAAAACCCTCAAACTGATGTGAAAATGCAGAGAACTGAATTGATCCTTTGCATGTTTACTTGGAGTGAAGTCTGATTGTGTTAATTGAGTCTTGCTCCCATGGATTGCAGCCTAAACGTGCTATTTTTAACTAAAATCAGATGCATTGTGTAAGAACGGCACTCTTGGCTGCTTAAAAAGACAACAGCGTATTTTCAAGTGAAATTTTCATCACCAGGGGCAAGATGTGGGGGGAAACATTGCTTCTAAGAAGGCATATTTAAAACTAGTGGAAAAGACGCCATGAAGGAAGGGGGGATACGGATGAAATTGACAGGAACAGCCTTTGTGTTTACCTCAGGAATAATAACTGGCAAGAGGGGATGGGGTTGAGACTGAATGAGAACACTGGTGGAGCCAATTCAGTACTGGTGCCAATGCATCCATGCAGCCCCAACCTCACACAGAGAACTGCTTCAGGGTTTTCTTTTCCCCGAGGGCATGAGTGATGATTTACTTATTAAATTGCTATACCACCCTTCATCCGAAGATCACAGGGTGGCTCACAACACAAAAATACAAAACGAGAACACAAAACATACGACAAAACAGAAGAAACTAATAACTCGCTTCCCACAGAGACATTTAAAAGGCCATAGAGTGTTAATCAGCCAAAGTCCTGGTTATAGAGAAAAGTTTCGCCTAACTATATGCAAAGAAGGTGCCAGGTGAGCCTCCTTGGAGAGAGCATTCCACAAACCAGGAGCCACCACAGAAAAGGTCCTTTCTCATGTTGCCACCCTCTGGACCTCTCATGAGGAGCCTCAGACGATTACTGCAGGATCTGGGTTGCTTCATATGGTGAGAAGCACCATATCTTAGGAGTCACGCTGCAGATGTCTTGTCACTGATCTGCCACAGCGTCAGAGTAATTGACAGCTTTTCCTTGCTCTGGCAGGTGAATGAGGTGATTGGGAGACTTTCAATGTTTTATTTGTGGCAGCTCAGCATGAAGGAAATCACAGAATGATTTATTTTTTAAAGTCAGGCTAGGTTGGATACTCTTTCCCGTTGGTGGGGTTCCCACTTCACATCAGTATTTTAAATGGTAACCTGGAGGGGCTAGCAGTTGGGGTTGGGGTGGGGCCTTGTTATCTGGCCTCCCCAGTTACTGCTGGGAAATGAGAGGGGTGTATGTGAAGCAGTGTAGGAAGAAGAAGAAGAGGAGTTTGGATTTGATATCCCGCTTTATCACTACCCGAAGGAGTCTCAAAGCGGCTAACATTCTCCTTTCCCTTCCTCCCCCACAACAAATACTCTGTGAGGTGAGTGGGGCTGAGAGACCTCAGAGAAGTGTGATTGGCCCAAGGTCACCCAGCAGCATGTGGAGGAGCGGAGACGCGAACCCGGTTCACCAGATTACGAGTCTACCGCTCTTAACCACTACACCACACTGGCTCTCACTGGGAGCCAGTCAGATGCTTCTGCCACTGTGCCCTCATTATGCCAACCTTCCCACAGTCTCTCCTCTTCAGTTACTGGTAGTGACCTTTGCCATGCACTCTGCTCAGCCAGCCGCTACTGGTGGTAGCACTCCATTGCACAAAATACACACGCAAACAAGGAAATTGAATTATTTTGAATGTACTTGCTGGCTTTCCTTTCTGGAACAAACCCACCATGGTAAGATTCAGTATTAAATAGGCTGGACAAGGGTGTTCAACAGTACAATGAGATGAACATATGGATGAGTCAGTGTATTATTATTTAAACAGGAGGCACACTCAGGTAATAGAAACTTGTTGCCTACCCACCACAGATAATGAGGGTCTCATCATTATATTTCCACAGTGCATATTGGGCCATTTGCAAACAGATAAAGGCTCTTTTTTGTATGTGGTTATATGGAGAGCAATATATTCATTACTTTTGCAAGGTGGTTTCTAGTTTCTCATTTCCACTAGTTCTTATTTTTGAAGGTATGAAATAAAATGATTAGAATGTTCCTTGTACTTCTATATTACCTCTTTCTCTTTTTTTCATTTTTGCAATGCTCATTTCATCCCGCCACAATAAAATGCCATTTAATTTGAATTGCACTGTGAATTTGGTAATATGGAGATGTGATAGCCTTTTACTTAAATGTATGGCAGCTTCGGCTCATTTTGTGTGTTTCAGGAATAGTTTCTTCATAATTAAAGTGTCAGAAAAACACATTTGTAACAAGAATGATGAAATTCATTCGGAGCAATTTTCAGGAGAATAACTTTAAACCTCTTCTGCTCACATAGTCTCATTTTATTGTAGTTGTCCGTATTCCTTTTATCTTTCCTCTTCTTCATTTTGGCTTTTCTTCCTATTGTTAAAAAAAATTGAGCGCTCTGACAGCACCCGATTGTCTGCATTTCTTTTGAAGTTTATGAGAGGATTTTTGTCAGCCTTTTACATGAATTCTTAAAAAATGTCAACAAATATTAACCTTGCAGAATTCCCTGGCATATAATTCCAAATCTCCAGTGGAAACGAGCATTTACTGGCAAGAGTATAACTTTTCTTCCTTTTTCTTTTAATCTGCTCAGGCCTTTTGAGATACAAGAAGTGCTGTCACTGGCTTCGTTGCTGTCCGATGCTCAAACCATGGGTGACAATTTTTTGATTATTTTTTTTTAATTCTTAAATTTATGAGTATATTTATGTAGTTAGCTGCTTTGAACTCCTTTGGGAGGAAGAGGCAAGACAGAAAACTGGTGGGATTAAATAATAATAAAATAAAGAAAGACAGCTTTATTTGAATGTCCAAGAGCGGGGGGGGGGGGGGGGGTTTGCACTGCTGTGTTTGGTCCAGGCAGCCTCTTGAGAGCCCTGTCCCTGAAGTATTTTGTTTATTTATTCATTGCATTTACAACCCCCCTGTTCTCCAAGGAGCTCAGGTTGGCATACATGGTTCTCCCTTCCTCATTAAACTCCACAACAACCATGTGGGGAAGTTTAGGCTGAGAGACAGTGACTGGTCCAAGGTCACCAAGTGAGCTTCATGGCTAAGTGGGGATCTGAACCCTGGTCTCCAATGTCCTAGTCTGACACTGTAACCACTATTCCACCCCGGCACTCACAACTTTTGCATGTTCTAACAACAAAGCCAGGTGTTGCCTCTTATATAGTCAGGTTTGTTGGGACGTAGCCAAGTGGACCCTCCTATAGAACTCTGTGCTGGGGCAAGACAGAGACTTGGAATAAGACTGTGATGGCCTGGGATTCGGACTCGGATGCTGAACCTGAGGGATCCCAGCCTGCACAGGATTCCCCGCCTCCAGAACCAGCTGAGCCGGGGCTGGGGCATGAGCCTGAAGGGTCCTCACCTGTGCTGGATCCTCAGGTGCAGGCATCAGCTGAGCCTGCTCTGGCTCCTGAGGTGATGGAGGACCCATTGCCTGCAGGTACTCCACTCTCAGCCCTGTCAGAGGAAGCTGAGGTTGCCTCTGGGTCCGGTAACCCTACAGCCTCTCCTGAGCTGCAGAGGCTAGGGCAGAGAGGCGGAGTGAACTAAGTTCCCGCAGGAGGAGTGCTCGCCTCCAGGCCAGGAGAGGCGAGTCACCAGAGGATCGGGGCTGCCCTATGCCTCGGGGCAGATAAAAGCCGGCCAGCCCCAGTCCTAAGTTGTGGGAGCAACATTGTTGGTTTATAGTTCCTGCCTGAACCCTGTCCTGCTTTCCTGCCTGAGCTCCTGACCCGCCCTGGCTCCCTGCTTGCAAGCCTGTTCCTGACCTCACTCGACTCCCTGCCCTGCACCCAGCTTCAGCTACTACGGACTGCCTCCATGTTGCACCTTTGACCATGGACCGGACTTGGACCTCGCCTCTCGGGTAACCCACGGGAGCAGCACAAAGACGCTTTTAAGGAATGGATTGTGACCGTGTGTGCGAATCTCTCTGTGTGAATATTGTTAAAATCACATGGCAATCTTAGAAGTGAGGCCAAAAGTTATCAGAGGAAAGCAGGAGAGGAAGGTGACTCTCCTGGGAAAGCATCAGGCTACGGTGCTATAGGTTCCTCTTCAGGTCCCTGACAACCCCTCTGTCCTTTAATTTTTTAGACAACTGTCTCTCCTTCCTCTTTATTTTTACCCTGATTTCCACCAGCCTCAATCTTACAAGGTGCTTAGCGCCCTGCGTGAGGGTGTTGAACATCCTTTGTTCCCCTGATGTTAATGGAATAAGAGGTTGCAGGATTAGCTCCAGAGATCCAAGAGACAAGCAATCGTAAATGGCACGGTAGTCAGCTTTAGGGTTTACTCAGGCAAAGGTTAAGAATAATTGTATGAAGCAAATAAAGCATTCTGAATAATTTATCCCTTTTAAAAAATGTTTGTCCCATCCGTGCAGCTGCGTAACCATAATGCTTTCATTAAAGAAGACACAAACGCACATGCACATCTGTGCTGAATTAAAACAGGAGCCATTTCCACCCAGAGAGGGTATGTCAGGTTGAAAGTTTTTCTTGTAGCTCCTGAAGCTTTTCCAGAACCCCCTCCCTGCAAAAATAAAACTCCCCCAAAGGGCTGAGATGGAGAGAGTACAGGCTTTGTCAAGAGCTGGTCCCCTGTTCCAGGCAGATTCCTGCTCCATTATTCATGGTCTGGCTCTAATTTGGAGGTACGTCTCCCTTGTGTTCACTTTATTAACTTACATATGACTAGATATTTTGTTTCATGTGGAAATTGGTAGGGAAAGTTAAAATAGAAGAACTTGGAACAGAAAGCAGTGTTTTTGAAACATCTCCCCAGGCTTTTCCTCCTTAGATCACAAAATTTAACCAGTTACATAAAGGAACGGAATCTCATCGGGCTGCATTAAAGTCACACTCAGAGTGCGGACCCATTTGAAAGCAATGGGTTTCATGACTAACTTATGACTAATTTTTTATGGCAGTACTCATTGGTATGGAGTACTGGTACCTTTCCCTTTGATCCTCCTGGCAGCCATTTTGTGCTGGCGTTCATGGCACTTTTATCAATAAATGGGTACCAGCACCTCAGTTTTTACCCCCACCCAAAAAGCACTGGATACAACCCATAGCAATGATACTTTTAAAAGGTTTTGCTACGCAAAAGAGAGAGGGGCATTTAAATTGTACATTTACGTTTGTTTTAATGGGACTGCCACTGTGTGTATTGGGGGCAGCATTTCTGGGAGTGGAATCCCAAATACAGTGGCAAGCTGGAGTGTTTAAAAACAAATCAGCTCCTGCTTTATAAGATTTGGATTCCGTCAGTGAAAAGACAATGGCATAATGGGCCAAATATCTTCCCTGAGGCAGCAAATGAAATGGCAATTTGCTGCACCAAAGTGACCTCTCTGGGGCACAAGCCTGGGCAGTATATATGGAAGTTCTGGGATGCTCAGATGTCAAGACCCCCTCAACCTCAATGATGTGGTCCAAAGGAAATATGTCTGACACCAGCTTAGCTGCAGGAGTTGCTGGAAAGAGGCATACAATACGCCATCCAACCGTCTTTGGGACTTCACTCTGGATTTGTGTAGGGTTTACTCCTTAGCCTTTCCTTCTCCTGGAGATATCCCTCAAGGCAGCAAGTACAGGCTGTTCCTGTGGGATGCAACAAAAGCAGTCAAGTACAACATTTCCTGTTTGCCCAGAGTGGACACACAGGGGGATGTTACTCCAGACAGGAGGACTTTCTGTGACACATTCTGGAGCATCCTCCCCCTGCATGTGACCAAGTAGATGCATGTGACTCTGGGAGACCCCATAGAAGGGCTGGTCATGCAGCCATCTTCCTCTTGACCCTTTTTCTTTTGACCCATCTTGATGCTTTTGCTGTGTGTTGGCTCTCAGCCAGCAGCACATGGGCTCTGTCCCCATATGGGATAAACCCACACTCTCTTCTGTAACCAGAAGCTAAAGCCTGCCTTCAGAATCACACTGAACTTAACGTAAGTAAACTTCTTATTACTTTTAAGAAAAGACCGTTGTGTCTTTATTCTTTTTAAGAGAGAACAAAGGGGAATTTACCAGGAACAAATCCAATCTGGGCAAACCAGACTGGATTGCTTAACTCAAGAGATTCAGACGGATCTACCAATTAGCTTCCTGAAATATACAGGGGAATGTACTCTGCTACCAGCTCACTAGTGTGAGTGAGGAAGGATAATATTTAATCAGTGTATCCTTTCCTACTATCCACAACATTCCCATGGTTCCTTGGGGTTTACTCCTGAAGCCTTTCTGACAAATGTGTACAGCCATTAGGCAGAGGAGGTTTGGGATCAGAGTTTTCCTTCTCCTGAATGGGCTACCTTCCCAGGTTGACAAGCCCCATATATAATCTGTAAGTCCATAAGAAGATCCCTGCTGGATCAGATCAGAGGCCCATCTATGCCATCCTGTTCTTACATCACCAGCAAGATGCTTCATGGAAACTCAAAAGCTGGATTGACCTCTACAGCACTCTTCCCACCTGAGTTTCCCAACAACTGGTATTCAAAGGCATATTGCTTCTGAGGTGGAACATAACCATCAAGACTGATAGGCTTGTCCTCCATGAATTGTATCATTCCATATATTAAAACCAGGCTGTTATTCACACAACACTTAAATCGGTTATCTTGTAATGCAAAAGTGCAAGGCAGTGTGTAATACGCTGAGAAAGCACTCTTGACACTGGGCAACTGCGCTCAGAATGTTAATTGCTGACACAGAGGAGCGTGCAGCTTATAAGTAGTGGGAGCTTGTCTTCTGTGATGGTTTTCCTTCCAACTGTAGCAGATTTTACAACAGACTCTTAAAAGGGGCAACATATTTTTTTACGAATCGAAAGCTGGTAATTTTCATAGTCGTTCCACCTTTGCTTGTGACCCTTATCGCATATTCTTAATTCAAGCGTCAATATGTGTTTAACTCTTCGCTTTGCAAAATAAGTAGCAGGGCATTACTCCCGTCCTAGAGTGATGAAAGGATGTTTTCATTTCATTAAGAGTTATATTTCACATTTTCAATTAAAGTTGTCGCTTTGGTTCATTTCCTATCGACAATAGTTATGAAGTAGGCACTTTAGGTTCATTATAATGCTAGATAATGGAATAATGGTGGTGCTGTTGTTTACACTTTAGTTAATGCACAAACAATGAGGTTTTAAAGTCCCCTGCTTGTTTGGCGAGTATCCTGTGTCGTAAGTGTATTTTTCAGTTGTTCTTAAGAGCCTAAAACAGGGGTCAGCAAACTTACTGCGCCTCGGGCCGGTGTCTCCAGCACCGATTGCGCGGCAGGCCAAAGGGCGGGGAAGCTCGTGCGCACACGCTATTTCCAGCGCACTTACGGGTTGGAGGAGCACCGGAAATAGCTTGTGTGCATGTGCACGGGCCTCCTCTGACCCAGATGTGCACCAGAAATAACGCTTGCGCATGCACACAAGCTATTTCCGGTATTCCTCTGACCCAGAAGTGGGCAGCCGCACAGCGCAGTGCTGGTAAGAGCGGCTGGTGGCAGCGGGTGGCGGGGGTTGCCACGGGCTAGATAAACAAGTCCCTTGGGCCTTATCCGGCCTGCGGGCCTTAGTTTGGGGACCCTTGGCCTAAAATCTGAAGAACCCCCTCATTGCTCAGTTGGTTAGAGCATGGTGCTGATAACACCTTTTGGGAGAACTGCATACTCCTGCATTGAAGCGGGTTGGAGAAGATGGTCTTCAGGGTCCCTTCCAACTCAACTATTCTATGATAAGCAAATCAAGGCACTGCAGCACCCCAGGAGCAGAGTGTCAGGTCCAGCTTGGGGCAGAAACAAAGTTGACTAAACAACATGGCAACAGTCACAATCTGATTGTCAGATCTTGCAATTGTGGAAGGAAAGGAGAAACTGGGCTGTCCTGGTTGTGTGGATGGGTGGCATATCTGTGAGAAGAAATGAAGCAAGCCTTTAAAGGTCCTGATAAGATACTCAGCTGGTCACTTCCTAGGCCTCTGAGCATAAAATGTAGGGAGCAAAGGAGAATATGTGTCAAAAATGGAGATGTGGGTTCAAATCCCAGCTCAGATAATAAGCTGAACTTCAGCTAGTCACAATCTCTCAGGAGTGGGGGGTATGTGTGTGTCTCAGGCCAGGGGACCCTTGAAGCTCTTCTGGTTCTTGAATAGTGACCATTCCCTCACTCCCTGACCACACCCCATCTCTCTGTGTGGAAGCCTCTGTCTTTCGTTTGTTGTCCCACCTGCTTTTGCTACGGGCCACATTTACCATTGGCAGGCAGTCCCTGGCAGTTCCTCCACCACTGTCTTAGTTCCCCATCTGCACTATACATTTAAAGCAGTATCATACCACTTTAAACAGTCATGGCTTCCCCAAAAGGACCTTGGGAACTGTAGTCTGTTAAGGGCACTGCGAGTCGTGAGGAGACCGTCAGAGCACAACAATTCCCTGAGTTCCCTGGGAAGAGTAATTGATTGTTAAAGTACTTTGAGAATTGTATACCTTGGTGAGAGAAACAGGGGTCTACTACAATTAGGGTGTGTGTGGAGGGGGGAGGAGACAAGGGGTGAAGTCTGCTCAAACAGAAACAGCTTTGCTGACAGGATGGATACAAGTTACTGTACTTAAAAGTATATTTTTATATTTTATTATATTTTACTTTGTTCTGACCCTCTTCAAGATCATGTGTGATGACAGGTAGAATATAACCCCCCCCTTTTTTTAATGTGAATCTTGCTACAAGGCTGGGTATCTGTCTCCTGTCTCCATAAGTCATGATGCAAGCAGATATGGTCCAAAGTGCAGGAAGAGAAATTGTTCCTCTGTAGCAGGAGTGAAGCACTATTTTACAAATGTACCTTCCATGCTTATGAGCTGATCTTGATGCTCAGTTATTCAGCCTACAACACCTTCAGCAAAGTCAGTTGTACCCGTGTCTGCACATAAAAAGGCGGAATTTTGTTACCTGGTTGTTAGTTTTTTCCTTAGTACCAGTGCTTGAATAATAAGCACTTAATAACACGGTCTCCTGTTCATTTGTGTCCTCTCCAGGCATGTAGCAAACACTTCTGTGTGTATTAGAACTCAATTTAATAAGGGAAACTTCATTCTGCTCAGTTCTGTCTCCTCGCTAAGTTGCTGGCTCCGGCAAGTTTTCAGTGTGAGGTGGCTGGGCAGCTGAGATGGTGCGTTTTGCAGATTGGGAAAATAACAACACAGTGCGTAGCTGAACTGTGGAATCTGCTCGCACAAGAGGTAGTGATGGCCACCGGCTAGGATGTATTTAAAAGAGGGCTAGACAAATTAAAGGAAGATTAGGCTATCAAGGACTACTAGCTACAGTGGCTGTGCTTGATCCCATGCTACTTTGGGAGTTTAATGTTACCCACTGGAAAGCTGCTCTTTGGTCAGATTCACGTGTCTTGAGACTTGCCACATTACGACCATGTAAGAACTTAAGAAAGCAAGAAGAGCCTGCTGGATCAAGCCCACTTAGTTCAGCATCCTGTTCTCATAGTGGCTACTCAGATGCCTATGGGAAACCAGCAAGCAGGATTCGAACATAAAAGTGCTCTCCCCTCCTGTAGTTTCCAGCAACTGGTATTCAGAAGCATTATTGCCTCCAACCACAGCTAGCCATCAGGACTAGTAGGCACTGAGAGCCAGTGTGGTGTAGTGGTTTGAGTGTTGGACTAGGACTTGAGAGACCAGGGTTCAAATCCCCACAGCCGTGAAGCTTGTTGATGGACCTTGGGCTAGTCCCAATCCCTCGGACTAACTGAACTCATACGTTCCAGTTACAGATAGGTAGCTGTGTTGGTCTGCCATAGTCAAAACAAAAAAATTCCTTCCAGTAGCACCTTAAAGACCAACTAAGTTAGTTCTTGGTATGAGCTTTCGTGTGCATGCACACTTCTTCAGATATGTGTATCTGAAGAAGTGTGCATGCACACGAAAGCTCATACCAAGAACTAACTTAGTTGGTCTTTAAGGAGCTACTGGAAGGAATTTTTTTGTTTTGAACTCATACGGTTGTTGTGAGCAAAAAAATGAGAGGGGAGAGAGTTGTGTATACCACTTGAGCTTGTTGGACAAAACGTGAGTTATAAATTTGAACAACAACAACAACAACCTTATCTTTTGTTAATTTGTCCAGTCCTCTTTTAAAGCCGTCCAAGCTACTGTAGCTCAATCAGTAGAGCATGAGACTCTTAATCTCATGGTTGTGGGTTTGAGCCCCACATTGGCCAAAAGATTCTGCATTGCAGAGGGTTGGACTAGATGACTCTCGTGGTCTCTTCCAACTCTATGATTCTACATTGGTGGTCATCACTGCCCCCTGTGGGAGTGAGTTCCATGGTTTAACTATGTGAAGAAGGGCAAATGAGTGTGTGTCAGTATGGGCAGAACTGCCCATTGGACAAGGAACAGAGGGCTGCCATCTTGGCTTCCCCTCCTGCCTGCCTCTCTACAACATCTGGTAAATCCTACTCCAAGTCACTGTTCTACATCATTGGCTGCTGCTGATGGGGCAAAGAAACCAATATTGTAATGATGACAGGAAAAGGCATAAGTTAAGTTAGGCATTGTGCAGGGATTGATGGATTTATTTATTTTTTAATGGCAGCTCCATGCTCTTTGTCAACGTGTACTTCTTCCAAAACCATCTCAGGTTGAGGAAATATTGCATTACAGAATCTTGGCTTGGGGAGAGGAGCAGCCCCAAATCTTTGACAGTGATGCCTGATACAAATCACATTTTCCATTTCCTCCATAAATGAAGGATATGCCCCACCTGTCGGATCTTCTAAGTGGAGCGTGTGTTTAACTGGCTCTCTAGATAGGGACTGGCACACCTTCTATCTTTGCTTCAGCTAAAGTATTATAGGGACATGCTTTGAATTCAGATGACAGAGACAAGCTTATATTTCACTGGACAAAAGCATGTATGCGTATTTCTCACCTCCCAGTACAATGAGTCCATCATCCTGTTCCACCACCTGAAAAAATTAAACATTTGTCTTTGGGATTAAAATCTTCTAGAGAGTTTTTGAGAATCAAATGATTCTCAAAACCTGTTGCAAATGTGTCTGTACTTTAATTCCCTATGTGGGGATTGTGCTGCTTCATGGAACTGAATTTATATTCTAAGTAAGTTTGCGAAACCATTTATCTAGGTGCATACCTAAACTGCTAAGGTTTTCTACAGTCTGACAGGTAGCATTTTGTAGACGCAATCTATGGCCGATTGACTGAGGAGTCGACTAATCCTCTAACCCTGTCTGCAGGCTATACTTTACCAAGAGGGTTTCCATATGAACAGTGTGGATTTTATTTCCTGCCCCAGATTAGTTTTGCTTAAGGTGTATTTTATATATCAAATTACTGCATAACTAACATGTTTTCCCATCGTCTCCTGCAAAATCCATTCTTACTAGGTTGCAATCTCGTACCAATCCACTTTGTCCCTATTTGCAAACTGCTCTGAAAATTACGACCTTATTCATCTGTTAATGTGGTTAGGAAGCCAGCTACAACTGCCACCTATCAATGTAACGAAATTAGAGATGGTTCACCTAAGACAGGGCACAGAGGAGGGAAACGTATTTATGAAACACATGCCTCCCTCAACTGAAAAATGGCAGCAATTCTGATAAAATGCTTTTATTATTTACTCTGAACAAGTATCTATAGCTACAGCTCGACTACTGCCAAATCATTTCCATAATCTTGTTATAGGGCAGGCAATAAAAGGAAAAGTGCTTGAATGGAATAAAAAGGCCTAGTAGCACCTGACAAGTTTAATGGTATGTCTGTGATATGCAGATATCCGCTTTCCCATCAAAGCAGCACTGCTCTCTTTGAATCCAGAAGCAACAGTAGTAGTGGTAGTGATTTCATTTCAATTTTTGTAAATGAAAAAAAAAAAAAAAGAAACTCCCACAACTATCGTGGGAATATGCTGGAACTATAGTGGAGTATAGCAGAAGTTCAGCACTCATTTCCATATTATTCGCAATCAGATTTTTTTCTGGAAGCAAAGAACACGGATATTTGCACTCAGTTCCACTATAGTTTCAGAAGGGGCTTTCGTGTTGTGCGAAAGCTCAAATATAATGCAGAACTTAACAGTTGGGGGGAAAGCTGTGAAAACAGAATAAACTGCTGTGCGAATGTAGCCATGGATAGCTGAATAAATATTCTAGCTGGAATGCAAAGAAGCCTGGGCAGAATAATAATAATAATAATAATAATAATAATAATAATAATAATAATTTATTATACACTAATGCATCAAACATTAAAAGCTTCCCTAAACAGGGCTGCCTTAAAATGTCTTCTAAAAGTCTGGTAGTTGTTGTTCTCTTTGACATCTAGTGGGAGGACATTCCACAGGGCGGGTGCCACTACCAAGAAGGCCCTCTGCCTGGTTCCCTGTAACTTGGCTTCTTGCAGTGAGGGAACCTCCTGAAGGCCCTCAGTGCTAGACCTCAGTGTCCAGGCTGAATGATGGGGGTGGAGACGCTCCTTCAGATATGCCTGAAGGGCTGTGAGTGGCTGATGTGCACTGCACATTGTCCAAAGAGATGGCTCCCAAACCACACTTTGTGCTGAGAGCAAGGATGATACAGCCAGCTGAAGGCACACCTCTTTACCCAGGTCTCTGGGGATGAATGAGGAGCACTGGGAAATCAGACTCCCTGTTTGCTGCCACTTTTTCTGCTTGTATCATGGATCTCATTTCATTGTTCTTCGTTTAACCTTAATACCATGTCAGTTTATGTTGTTAACTTGCTTTTGTTTGAGCATTTCTGCCTTGAGACTTTTGGATGTAGAGTGTACTGTAAGTGCTTTAATAGTAAATAAACAGCATAGTTCCATTAATCATTGCATTTAGGAATCTTACAAGAGGATTTGAGATACATTTCCACAATGGTTCATCTAAAATATGGGTTTGCAAGAACCCCTCTGTCTTAACTTCATGAGTCAGAAATTCCAGGTAGGGTGAGAACTTTTCAGAAAAGGGGAGAGTTGGAGTCAGGGAGGAAGGGAATGGTGAGAATATGATTTATCTGGCAGTCCTCAGGGGGAAGTTCTGCATGTTCTTCAAGAGGTCCTTCAGGGGGCCTCATGGTGTCACAAACGATGCTGGAGTCCTGGGGCTGGGAATGGGATGCAGCCCCCCTTCAGATGAGGCCCAGATGAACTAGAAGCTAAATTTTAGATCAAACCAGGCTCTCCCGAGCTCAGTCTCTTGCAAAGTCTATAAATGTGAAAGCTGAAAGATCTTCCAAGTGAAGTGGGGAAAGCTGGGAGAGCGGGGAAAGGGGCTTTATTCATTCTGCCTGCAAGGGCTGTGTAAACACAAACAAAACATTCTTTCAGAAGAGAACATGGAGAACTGGCAAGAAAACAAGAGTGTAATGGAGAAGATTTGTGGGCCACCCAGCTGCCTAATTATTGGCAACATCTCTACATTTTTACAGCATGCCTCTCATAACACAGCCTCGTGCAAAACAAAATGCCACATTATACCAAAAGAGGCTCAAACAGAAAGTTATTCTATGCACTGTAGACTGACATGCTTTTCTTTTCTTTTTTCTTTTTTGGAAGCCTACTGTGGAATTTTGAACAGGCACATTAAATTGAATAGTGCAACCTGCTGCTATCTCGCCTTGTAACGTATTAAAATTTAATTGATCGAGATGAAAGCCGAGAGTGTCTCATTTCATTTTCCATTTTGATCCTGAAGACAGTAGCGGCATTATTCACATGGTTTCTCCCAGGATGATATTGAAGAAGCAGGGCACTGTGCAGCCTTGCATTGATGGGGGCCATACTGTGCTTTTGAAGAATTACGTGGCCACTCCCACAAGGGGCTGCAGATGCTTCTGTGGTGCCATTAAACAAACTTGAGCGGGTGGATCTGAATAAAAAATGAGGAGGAGGAGAATGCCACCAGTGATTGTGGCAATGGGCAGAATGAACTGATGCACATTGAACCAGCCTTTCCCAACCTGGAGCCCTCTGGGTGTTGTGGACTACAATTCCCATTAGCCTCAGCCAAAGGGCACCAGGCTTGGGGGAAGCTGAATTCAACAACAACAACAACAAAACAACCAAAGAAGAGCCTTGGTGGATCAGGCCAAAGACTCATCTAGTGCAGCACTCTGTAAGGCAAGGTAAAGAACCCCTGGATGGTTAAGTCCAGTCAAAGGCAACTATGGGGTTGTGGCGCTCATCTTGCTTTCAGGCCGAGGGAGCCGGCGTTTATCCACAGACAGCTTTCCAGGTCATGTAGCCAGCATGACTAAACTGCTTCTGGCGCAATGGGACACTGTGACGGAAGCCAGAACGCCATTTACCTTTGGCACCTATTTATCTACTTGCACTGGTGTGCTTTCGAACTGCTAGGTTGGCAGAAGCTGGGACAGAGCAATGGGAGCTCACCCCATTGCTGGGATTCGAACCGCCGACCTTCTGATCGGCAAGCCCAAGAGGCTCAGTGGTTTAGACCACAGCACCGCCTGCGTCTCCAGCACTCTGTACCCACAATGGCTCAGGGGATTTCTGCAAACTGATGAGCAGAACAGCACTCTCCTCACCTGCAGTTCCCAGCATATGGTATTCAGAGGTGTACTGGTGCCTTTAGACCCAAATTATTTCTTTTATCAATCCTCGAGGGGTTGAATATGGAACACATACAATTTCTGTTATAGTAGTTGCTCATATCATGCCACAGGGCTGGAAGGAGTTATCACATTTTTTCTGTATCCTTATTTTTTTTTGGGGGGGGGGGGGATGATATATTAAGAGTATCTCAGGGTGTAGCTAAACCTATGGAATTTCCCTCAATTTGGTGGCCATTTGTTATTTATATGACAGGTCAATCATGGGGATGGAAAGTCCTGATGAGATATGACTTTATTTGGTATTCATAATATTTCCTTTGTATTCTCTTTTTATCAGGCTGGTTTTTGTTGTAACTTCTTATTGTGTAGTCTCCTGAGAATGTACTTTGTTTTCCGTTGTAATGGCTGCAAACCCAGGGTTTTTCTCCCTACAGTTTTCATTTTTCATTTTATTTTAAAGTTCTTTCCAGACTGTTATTGTAACTTCATAGTAAGGTTTTGAAAATGAAACAACAGCAATTTAAAATGGAGCATGTAACAACAGTTTCAAAAAAAACCTTACAATCACAAAAATACAGTTTTGCCCCCGTGTGTCCAAGCTGAATGTCTGAAGCAGGATTATATTAAGTGTAGATTAAACAAGGTCCACCTGACCGCAGAAAACCATAAAAGGTAACAAAAGACAGACATATAATTCTGGAACACCTAACCAAAAGAAAGAAAGAAGACTAAAATCTACAACTGTGGTTCAAGATTTTCCCCAGCCTGGCTAGAGATTGCCAGGAAAGCAGCACATCAGAACATTGATCCCTTGAGAGCAAAACAAAACAAAACAAAACAAAACAAAACAAAACAAAACAAAAACCACTAGCATCACTTGACCACTTTATATTAGCCCACAAAAGCTGAGATATCTTCCAGGGCCCTCCAAGGCAACTTCAGAACTGAACCCTGAATATGGCTAAATGTATCTATTGGAAATATCTGACATGCAGATATATATCCAACAAAGGTACCGTATTTTTCGTCCTATAGGGCACAGCGGCCCATAGGACGCACCTCGTTTTTTTGGGGGGGGGGAAATAAAAAAAAAATTATCCCCCCCAGCCGCGGCTGCCGCCCCAAGCCTTACGCACACCTGCCCGAAACACGGGGAGCCCTCTGGAGGGCTCCTCGTGCTTCGGGCAGCAGGCTGCTGCCCGCAAGTCTTGCAAGCCCAAGGGAACTCCCGCCAGGCTTCAAGGATTGCGGATAGCTTCCTGAAGCCTGGAGAGCGAGAGGGGTCGGTGCGCACCAACGCCTCTCACTCTCCAGGCTTCAGCGAAAGCCTGCATTCGCCCATAGGACGCACACACATTTCCCCTTCATTTTTGGAGGGGGAAAAGTGCGTCCTATAGGGCGAAAAATACGGTATATAGTAGCAGACAATCTGGATGTATAAAGGCAGCTCAAACAATTCTTCTCATCAAAATCTGCAAAGGGAAGGAACTTAAGAGGTTACAGGTCTCATCCACACAGTCCGTTTAAAGCTATATTATGCCACTTTAACAGTCACGAACAATTCTGGGAACTGTAGTACATTGAGGGCAGTGGTTTTTTTCTTAAAAAATGTTTGGGGGTACTCTCATTTTGACTCAAGAAAATCACCATTTTATAGTTCAAATTGGGAAAAATAAATAAATGGACAAAAGTACAAAGATTCACAAAATGTTTAGGGGTATGCATACCCCTGATTACCCCCAGAAAAAAAGCACTGATTGAAAGTGCTGGGAACTGTAGATCTGTGGGGTCAGCATGCTTAAAAACGTACAGTTCCTGGGATTCTGTGGGGGAGTCCATAACTCTTAAAGAGGCATAAGAGTGCTTTAAATGGATGGTATGGCCGTGACCACAGAGCACAATAACCCTAAATGAAACCAATCAAAGGACTTGATATTAATAGTGATATTAATAATTTTATTATTTATACCCCATCCATCTGTCCGGGTTTCACCAGCCACAGTGGCATGACTAATGCAAAATATACTCTTCATGCATCACTATTTATGAACAATTAATTGTTTGGGTTTCTCAAACTTGGGTCTCCAACTGTTTTTGGAGTACAGTTCCCATCATCCCTGACCACTGGTCCTGCTTGCTAGGGATGATGGGAGTTGTAATCCAAAACAGCTGGAAACCTAAGTTCGAGAAACCCTGCATTATAGCAAGAGTGAGGTTGGTGGGGCGCTCTAGATCTTGCGGGACTCCAACTCCCATCATCCCTGACCCTTGGCCATGTTGGCTGGGTCTTATGGGAGCTGTAGTTCAACAGCATATGGAGAACCACAGGTTTCCCAGCCCTGCATTGAAAGATTATCTTTGGCTCATCCACACAAAGGCCCAGTCATAAAGAGTGATTGGCTGTGCTCACATACAAGTTCCATCCAGCAAATCCATAACATTCTCCAGATCTCTTTTCATGGCTAGCCATCCCAGCATAAATGCATATCAGCCATGGCCATGTGGCCAGTCAGGTGTTGTGTTAGAGCTGGTTTGGGTTCTGTCCTATTAATCCTATTCAGGATAAGCAGAACTTCCTTTAAGGTATTGCTTCTCTGAACTGTCACGCTGGCCAGTTACGTGCTGGCGAGCTCAGTATCCCACTTTGTTTGCTTCCCTTGTTCTAATAATACACTTACATAATCGCAAACATCTGTATACAATGATGCAGATGTGTGTAATTATAGAAGCATTTAAGGATTACATGAGATTTCTGATGCTGAAGCCTTCCAAGCTTTCTGGTTGTTCTTTTTAATTTATTTATTTTTGGTAAACGTTGAAAACATGTTTTTTGTTAGGGGGGATTTTTCTTCTTCTTCCATTCCAGTTATGATGACCAATATAGTCAGAAATGTAGCCTTGGGTCTCTCTGCTCTAGAAATGGCTGCCCAGTAAAGAACTGCTGGCCCTGGTTAGTTTTTGCTCTGTTTTAAAGCCTCTTCCTTTAATATTCTTGTGGGAGTCCTCAAAATTCGTTTCAGGGGAGGCAAATAAAAACAAAATTAAAGTCTTCGGTTGCAAGGTGGAGCTATGCAGGGTATTACACATATCAGTCAACTCTAGCCCTATCTATGAATATTCTGAAAAGTTACCATCCCCTGCTCACATTTCCTTTCCCATGAATAACGGCATGGAGGATTTTAGGGGGCCATTTTAGCTAAGTGGGTGGCGCTGTGGGTTAAACCACAGAGCCTAGGACTTGCCGATCAGAAGGTCGGAGGTTCAAATCCCCGTGATGGGGTGAGCTCCCGTTGCTTGGTCCCAGCTCCTGCCAACCTAGCAGTTCGAAAGCATGTCAAAGTTCAAGTAGATAAATAGGTACCGCTCCAGCGGGAAGGTAAACAGCATTTCCATGCACTGCTCTGGTTCGCCAGAAGTGGCTTAGTCATGCTGGCCACATGACCCGGAAGCTGTACGCAGGCTCCCTTGGGCAATAAAGCCGCAACCCTAGAGTCTGCCACGACTGGACCTAACGGTCAGGGGTCCCTTTAACTTTACTTTTAATTCAGATCCTGATGATATGGTCAATGGGAGTTGCAGTTCAACATCATCTGAAGGTCCACAGGCCCCTTGTGCCACTTTGAAATGGGCTGGCGAGGGGCAAATAGTACCCCTTCAAATCTAGTGACCAGCTCTACCAATTGCAGAGTTTGGCCCTGACTCCACATCTCAGGGAAGAGACTAACAAAGCTGGTTTAAAATGGTTGCTGCTGGTTAAAAAAAAAAAAAAAAAACATGTGCCTTACAATCTCTCTTTCTAGTCTTTTTAGGAAATGTAGTCTGGTCCTTTAAGATTTTTTTTTTTTATTAAATAAAATCTTAGAAATAGCATTCAGATCATATGATATGGTGGTTGCCATAGCAACTATGCATTTGCTAAGGGATAGCAATGCAATACTGTGTAAAATGTGTAAATTATCATCTCAGAGCAACTGGTGCCCTGCAGCTCTCTGTTTCTTTTTTAAAAAGGAAGTTTTCAATGGAGATGAACTTTTCATTCACATATGTTCAAAGTGATATTACTTTGCCTTGGAAGAAATGGAATTTCACATTTTTACTGCCTCTGCTGCCAACTCGCCAGTGGCCTGGCATATAGAGAGGCCCCTTGCGCATTGCACCCAAAATGCATCACTAATAATAATAATAATAATAATAATAATAATAATAATAATAATAAATTTTATTTATATCCCGCCCTCCCCAGCTGAAGCCGGCCTCAGGGCGGCTAACAACAATAAAATAATACAACATTCTAAAATCATTTCATTAAAATTAATTCAACTCAAATTGATGGCAACCATTAGGCTAAAGTTCTGTGAAGATTGCCAAAGGAGGGAGTCAGGCTGTGCCCTGACCAAAGGCCTGGTGGAACAGCTCTGTCTTGCAGGCCCTGTGGGAAGATGTCAAGTCCCGCAGGGCCCTAGTCTCTTGTGACAGAGCGTTCCACCAGATCGGAGCCACAGCCGAAAAAGCCCTGGCTCTAGCTGAGGCCAGCCTAACCTCTCTGTGGCCTGGACCTTCAGGATGATTTTATTTGAAGACCGTAATGCATGAGGGCAGGTTTTTGTTTTGTTTTTGTGTAACATTATGTGTGTATATATGCAGATTTAGAAACGCTTACAATATCTGAAACTGAAATGCAGTATATCTCATTCTACTGGGGGAGAGTGTAACTAGATGACCCATTTGTTTGTTCTGGCCGCTGTCTTGGTGCTTTTGATGGACAGACACAAGGCCACTGCTCTCCCCTCTTAGGGTTATTTATCTCTAAGCTGCAGTTGGATCTGACAGTCCTTCAAAGAGAAGACTCCCTCAAACAGAGAGCTGTCCTCTGTAACGTAGTCCATATGGCCGCCCTACTGGTGCATAAGAGGCCTCCAGATCATCATGCTAGTTTCATGTTATTATTTTTATCAATTGCTCTGAATATGGAAATACAATGTGGAAATGATTTCCCCAAACCCTCCTTCCCCATCCCAAAGGATTCCCAAGTTTCAAATTTATGGCACCCTCTTGGTCAAATGACTAGTGCTAACACGACGGGAAGAAGTCTGTTACATACAAGAGTCAGGAATGGAGGGGGAGAAGACTTTCTGCTTAATGTCATCATTAGAATGGCACTGACCTAATGGCCTAGAGATTTCCATTTTCATTTTGAGATCGGTATCCACTTGTGTCATGTTCCAGAGAGAAGTATCCACAACTGTAGCAGTGCTGGCTGAAGATCACACAAACTTTCATGCAAGAAGATTTATATACTGCTAATACATAAACCATTTACGTCACTTGTTTTAATTATCCTAGGTGGCTGTGATATTTTATTTTATGAACTTTCTAGCTTTGTTATGATCTCCCTCCCTTCTTCTTTTTATTGAAAAAGGGCAACTTTAACTGAAACATAATGTGTAGATCCATCACTTAAATACCCAGGAACCTTTAAAAATAGCTTATTAGATTTGTACATGATGATTGCTACCAGCTTAAGATATTCATCTAGGTCATAGTTGAAAAAGAAGTATGCAACTAACACCATCTGGCCATTGGTGGTAGGGATTTGACTTTCTTTTTCAAACCCTGGTCACTTGTTATTTATTTATTGCATTTATATCCCACCATTCCCCCTCGCCCCAGGAGCTTAAGGTAGCATACACGGTTCTCCCCCTCATCATTTAACCCCCACAACAATCCCCACAACTGAGTGGTACTGAGCTTCATAACCAAACAGGGATTGGAACCTTGGTCTCTCAGCTCCAAGTCCAACATTCCAAGCACAATACCACACTGCCTCTCATCACGTTGCATTATTATTATTTTTTTAGCATTCACTTGCATCCTTTTTAAAGATGTTTTTCAAAGGTAATACAAACTTCATGAATAACGTTCAAATCTTGGGTTACAGAGTCCGTCTCTCACAATGCAACAATACATAAAAGTCAAACGTGCCAAGCTCTTCTGCAAACCCTTACAATCTTAGCTCCTGTTGTCAGCAAGTAGGCAAATCTCTCGAAAAAGACCTCTGCGGAATGGGAGGATGAGGACTAACTCTACAGTGGTACCTCGGGTTACATACGCTTCAGGTTACATACGCTTCAAGTTACAGACTCCGCTAACCCAGAAATAGTGCTTCAGGTTAAGAACTTTGCTTCAGGATGAGAACAGAAATAGTGCCGTGGCAGAGCAGCAGCAGCAGGAGGCCTCATTAGCTAAAGTGGTGCTTCAGGTTAAGTACAGTTTCAGGTTAAGAACGGACCTCCAGAACGAATTAAGTACTTAACCTGAGGTACCACTGTATTAGAATCCACATAGGAAATGAAGGAAAAATTATTTTCCTAGGAAGGTGTTCTGTTGTAGGTCACTCAAAGCCAACCTAAACTGTTGCTTGCCCTTTTCAGTCAAAGCCACTGGTCAGATTCTAGTATGCCACCTACTCATGAAGAACCCATCTCTGCATTCTCCTTTCATGGCCCCTTTATAAAGGTTGTGTGTGAGTATGGGGTTTCCAGAAAGTTTTGAAACACAGTTTATGGTGTTGAATGACAATCTTCATTCTCAGGAAGCCTTAGTATGCAAAATATTGTGTGTGTGGTTTGTTTATTTATTTCCACCACACTGGAATACTTTTCACATCCTTGCCTTGAGCAAGAAGTGTTACTGCAAACAAATCAAATGCTCCAGTTACAGATGGGTAGCCGTGTTGGTCTGCCATAGTCAAAACAAAAAAAATTCCTTCCAGTAGCACCTTAAAGACCAACTAAGTTAGTTCTTGGTATGAGCTTTCGTGTGCATGCACACTTCTTCAGATACACTTGGTATCTGAGCATTTGGTATCTGAAGAAGTGTGCATGCACACGAAAGCTCATACCAAGAACTAACTTAGTTGGTCTTTAAGGTGCTACTGGAAGAAATCAAATGCTATAAAGATTCCTATGATCTTGTCATTTCTTTCCACATTTCCCATATTCTCTTACAAGAGTTTGCTGCAACTGGCAATAATTACAAGAGTTTTCTACAACTGGCAATAAAAGATCTAATTTTTTTCACTTGCAAAGTGAAATATGAGAGAGTTGACATCTTCTTTGGCATTCTGCCACACATGCCTTCTTCCTACTCTTCCTGTGACACCGAGACATCATGCTCCATTAACAGAAGTCATCTTTTAATTTCATTAGTCATCAAGCATAATCAGGGATGAATCATTTAAACCATCCTTTCACTGCTAACTTGCCAGCAATATAATTTTTAACACGATCTCCCTGGATAACCCTTGGGCTGCCCAAAGACTGGATTCATAAATTGGAAAACGTTTTTCTTATCCGTGCCCTACCTTCAGAACTTGACCTATGCTGTCTAGACCAGGTCCACCATTTTAAGGCATTGTGCTAAGGAGGACCTCCAGGTGACTGAGGGCCTTGAAGGGTAGAACGACTCTGATTTCTTAATAGGTACGAAAAAGTGAGGTAGTTGCTCTAGCTCAGACTCCCTCAACCTCGGCCCTCCAGATGTTTTTGGCCTACAACTCCCATGATCCCTAGCTAGCAGGACCAGTGGTCAGGGATGCTGGGAATTGTAGCTTCAAAACATGTGGAGGGCTAAGTTTGAGTAAGTCTGCTCTAGCTCATCTCTGTCAGTTACAATATTAACTGGTGACTTGATACAGGTGAAACAACTATCACAAATCCAGCACCAGCCATAGAATAACTATCCTAGGGATGGAAAAGAAATGAGGCTCAGTTCACTTTTTAGTACAAATTTACTTATTTCACACTTCCCAAAATAATGCACAAACAAAAAGCCTTTGAAATTTGCTGTTTCTTGCCCTACCCCAATGTGTACAAAAGTGTATGTATTAGGGTATATTAGTGTATATTATGAAGACAGAAGTGCCTGGCGTGCTCTGGTCCATGGGGTCACGAAGAGTCGGACACGACTAAACGACTAAACAACAACAAGTGTATATTATGTGTATATTAGAGAAATGCATGCTAAGATGCTGACAAATTTCCACAAGGACTTTAAAATCAAATCAAAACACAGAAATGCAGCAAAATGAATTTAGCATTGGAAAGTTGAGAAAGTGGGAGAAACCAAAATGCACATCATTTATCCCTTTTGCATATCACCTCATACCACTTCAGCAGAACACTGTGGATGGAGGCGGTTCACGCATTCAAGATTGAGTCCTCTTAGTACTGAGCTGAAAATAGCTCTTGCTTTCTTGGCTCCATTTACGGGCTGTGAAACTAGGGAGGCATTTCAGTAATTGTACTCAGGGAAAGGAGAAAAACTAAAACAAGAAAAGAAAAGGAAATTAGGCTGGGAAGCTTACTGGGACAAGCAGTAGTGACTTTTTGGGATTTGGGATTTGTCTGAATTTGGTGCTCAGCTCTGTTCCCTGGTCCGTCTCACGCATAGCCAACTCCTCCCCTAAAATCTGAGACACATCTGCCACCAGACTCCAATGACTGGTCCACAGATTCCACAAAGGATCAGAGGAGCCCTGAGTAAATATCCCTACAGCTTGGAACAGTAGGACCAAGAAGAAGCCAATAGTGTCGGAATAAGGCGCCAGTTCACTAACTAGTCAAATTCAGCATGCAGATTGGGCCTCTAGTCAATAAATACTCAGTGCAGGCAATAAAAATTTGCCAGTTGCTCCAGGACACTTCTAAGACAACTTGCACGTTCTGTCTCAGTTGCAGGTCCTGAAACCCACACCTTGGTCACTCTCCAAGGTGCTGATCCTCCATTGCCTCACCTTCTTGCCTGCCTCAAAATCTGGGATTCCTGACCTTTCCCATGCTTGGGCCATCACTTCAGTGCTGTGCATCCCCATGGGTTAGAGCAAGGCTGTAACACAGTGATGGCCAAACTTGGCCCTCCAGCTGTTTTGGGACTACAGTTCCCATCACCCCTGACCACGGGTCCTGTTAGCTAGGGATGATGGGAGTTGTAGTTCCAAAACATCTGGAGGGCCAAGTTTGGCCATCACTGCTGTAACATCTTCACAGAGGCATTGATGAAAAAGAAGATGGTGGAACCTATGAAATATGTTCTTTCCATTGCTTTTCTTTCTTCATTTCCAATCGCCCTGCCTCTCCCTCCAGTTTTCAGTAAAAACCATTGCTGCCAAATGCTTTAGCTCAGTTCTAACAGGAGGCACTGAGTGATTTGCTCTTGACTGATGTAACAATCATCCTTTAAGATCCCAGTAACTACAGAAAAATCAGTATATGGATCTTTCTGTAATATATCGATACCACAACTTTAAATCAACCCAGTCTTAACAATTCACAACATATCAGTTAGCTAATCTTACTTCCTGTCCTTTTTACTTATTTTTGTTTTAAAGGGAGGCGGATTTGGTCAAATTGTTGTGAGGTGTTCAAAAAACTCAGAAAATATAATCACACTACTAGATTTATAAAATCTGCTTCTTTATCTTCTCTGGTGGCAGACTGTAAAATGCAACTGCCAAGAGGTTACCACCCAGGCACTTGACTCCTTGCCTTGGCAGATCATAGAATCATAGAATCTTAGAGTTGCCAACTCCCTGCAATGCAGGAATCCCGGCTAAATGCCAGGTGTTCCATACCAGTTATTCCTCAAAATGGTGCTGATTCCTGCCATTCCCCTGAATTACCTTTCCATTCCTGTGTGTTACATCTTCATTTAGATAAATGCCCTGCTTACTGTCTTCCGTTGCCTCTCAGTTGCCTGTGAGTGTCTAATATCCTAAACTGGCATGAATCAAAGTGGCTCTGTTTGATGCAGACCTCAGTTGAGCTTGGCTGACATTTTCCAGAAGAGGACGTGGTCTATAATTTCTCCTGTGCTTAGGAAACCTTGATGTTCTTTCCCCCCTGAAACTTCAAGCAGGCTTTCATCTCATCTCACCCTGGTTATTGTTCTTCGTACCACAAGGTTTTGCCCAAATCCCAGCTCTGCAGAATGAAGTATTTCTTAACTGCAGCTGCTTAGCCTCTTTCATATGCAAGACAACAGCACTACATGACCACCCCCCCTATCTTTAGGCACCTTGTCTGGTTTCCAGTTATTCTGGAATCGAGTTCAAAGTGACTTTCATTGCTCTGCAGAATCTCCAAGGCCTTGCTCTGTCTGACCCCAGAGGCATTGGTCTCTCTCTGTCTCTCTCTCTCTCTCCACCCCACCCCCTCTCTTCCTTCCTTGTCTCTTTCTTTCTCTATCCAGCATAGATTTTCGCTCACACTGCTTGCCTTAGTGATTTTCTCAGTCTGAATCAGAACGGCAAGTTCCCAAATAAAGCTGGTTTTGATAAGCTACTGCTGTTAAATAATTCTGAAAAGGGGTTTATTGACATCATGCTTTGACTCAAGGATGGAGAGGAGCCCCCCTTATCACTCTGATTTGTCTATTTATTTGTTCCCCACTTATTATCATTATTATTTATACCTTGCACTTTCCTCCAAAGACCAACACCCCTACTTTCTAAGAGTGCAATTTCTGTCCAAACGTACTTTCCAGCAAGCCTGAAATGTCACACCATGCCCCAAGTCAACCTCCTTCACACAGAGAAAACACTTAATCTGATTAGAATATCAGCTACTGGCTGATATTAAAACTGGAAAAGGAAACATCTGTTTGAACAGTAAACTAACAACTCCAGAGTTGTTTTTGCTTCCCTGTTTTTTTCTTTGTTTTGTGCCCATGATTTGCTGAATTACATTTAAATTACAGGATCAAAAATCCCTTTACTATGAGGAGAGAAAATTCTCCAGACTCTGAGACTGTGAACAAAGTCATGTACCGGAACATTTCTTGTGATTCAGGCATTGTTTCTAAAACAAAAATGAAAAAAAAAACCAAACCCCACCTCAAACAAATGTAAGAGTGTATTCTGCTCATTGCTGAAGGGAGCAGGTTGTTTTACTGCTGACAACTGACTGAACTCCTGGAGGTTCATAATTCCTTCATGGGAAAAGTTAAATCATTTAAAAGAAATGAACTGCCTGAATGGGAATTATTCATATTTTCTGTCCTTTTCTACGCTTTGTAGCATTTCGGATGAACAAACAAAGCTATCGTTTTAATGTGCATTTTGATATTTTCACATCCCTTTTCCCTAGCATAGGAAAATCAAAGAATTGTATCTCACTTAGTTTTACCCAAAACAGACCCACTGAGATTGTTAGTCATGTCCATAGATTTCAGTGGGTCAACTATGAACAAGACCAGTGCTATTTGTCTAGAAAAAGAGGTGCTGGAACTCACCATGAACACCTCCCTCTTTCTCTTAGAATGGCAATGGCGCCCAGCTGAGAGCTGCCAGAACTGACTTCTGGCGAGTTCTGGCTGGCAAAAAAAAGAAAAAGAAAAAAGAAAAAAGCCCTGAATATGACCAATCATGGGTACAACTCACATATTCTAAATCTTCCTTTGAGAAGGTGATCCTAATTGTACAATATGCAATAAAGTGGGCAGTGTAATATGTTTTCCTGCAAACAGTATATATATATACCATGAAATATCATTATATCAGTCATTGACTTGGCTTGGGAAAGGTAGCCTCTCCTATTCTGTTTTAGTTTCAGATACTGTAGTCACATAATAGGTGTCTCTAGCATGTAAACGGATTAGTCAATCCAAGGTTAAGCTGTCATTTGACCGAGAAAAAGTAACTAAATTGATATGAGCATTGTGACATAGTCAGGTGATTTGAACCAAAATTACACGATGCCTGATATCGATCACTTCTTATTCAAGAAGCGTTTTGGTGTTTGTAAGCTGAACTAGGTTGGCTCAGAGAACAAGCCAGCCAGCGCCCCTAAAGTGTTTTTTCCCCATGTTTGAATCAATTTGCCTTCCAGCAAGATAGATGTCTATAATCATCACATTGTAAGAGAGTGTGCTATTGACCACAGTTCTTCCCCAGAAAGTTTAAAAGAATCAAGGGGAGAGACTGTGAAACCATTATTATTATTTCTTTAAAAAACCCCACAACTGGCAAAATATATCTGTCATATAATACACATACACTATTGATAGAAATCAAGACTGACACTAACCCGCATTTTAAAGGGGGCACAAGGGGGAGGGGGAAGGTAAAATTTAACGCTGGGTGAAGCTTTGAGCAAAATACTCCGCAAATCATTTGGCAATTCTAAGGTTCATTGATGTGTTCGTTTTCCCTTGCTGCAGCCACTACCGGTGGAGAATGACTTGTTTTGAGATCTAGGAATTTCTGCCCTAAGCAGATCAAAAAGCAAAGCAGACAGGAAACTTTCAATCATGGTTTACCTGCTTTATGTTTGGAGAGACATCATCTTGCCAACAAAGCAGAGACATTACCTTGCCAACAAAGGTCCGTATCGTTAAAGCCATGGTTTTCCCAGTAGTGATGTATGGAAGTGAGAGCTGGACCATCAAGAAGGCTGATCGCCGAAGAATTGATGCTTTTGAATTATGGTGCTGGAGAAGACTCTTGAGAGTCCCATGGACTGCAAGAAGATCAAACCTATCCATTCTGAAGGAAATCAGCCCTGAGTGCTCACTGGAAGGACAGATCCTGAAGCTGAGGCTCCAATACTTTGGCCACCTCATGAGAAGAGAAGACTCCCTGGAAAAGACCCTGATGTTGGGAAAGATGGAGGGGACAAGGAGAAGGGGACGACAGAGGACGAGATGGTTGGACAGTGTTCTCGAAGCTACAAACATGAGTCTGACCAAATTGCGGGAGGCAGTGGAAGACAGGAGTGCCTGGCGTGCTCTGGTCCATGGGGTCACGAAGAGTCGGACACGACTAAACGACTAAACAACAACAACAAATGTTTGGAAGCTCAAACTATGGTATGGGATCATAGCTATGGTTATTACCAAGCATGGTTTCGTGCTACATCTCAGTTCAGAGGAATATGCCGACATTCCTAAAATACTTTCGAAAGCCTATACTGTGAAGATTTTACTTTGTTTTGTATCTAGGTGGCAAAGAAATGTGTCGCATGTCCACTGGTACTGGCAGGAAGAAAGGCAGGAAGTTAAGATGACTGCTGTATATTTTTATCAGAACCTACTGACCACCAAGCAAGCTTGACCTCTTTATAATATTGCCCTGTCACACTCTCAGGTGTCCTCTTCACATGAATAATGAAGCCAAATGTACAATCCAGCATGTACAATGCCTCATCAGGAGATGAAATGAACCTTCTGCATGTCTTTGAAAAGCTACCATCATCTCTAAGGAGAACAAAGAACAGACTGGCTTAGAACTACCATATGGGGTTTGCACCCTGCTAGTCATAAAAAAGATATGTCAGTAGGAAGAGATCCCATTGGTTTTCTAGCTTTGATCACAAGAGGGAGCATTTGCAAGTAATCTTTCCTTAAAACAAAATTGCTACTTCATACATACAGTGGATACATGCAATTATCTGGTCTCTGCAATGTGCTGACAGCATCCCTGCTGATCAAAACAAATGCTAATTGAACCAGTATCCCTTCCTATCCTTGGGAGCAAGAACAGGAGATGTTAAAGATTGCTTGTCCTGTATTACTGTTCCTGAGGATGAGGATGAATGGTGGACACGAGAATCTGCTATATACATCTAAGTCGTTTCACTACATGATGAAGTGTTCCTCATTAACCCAGAAAGAGGAATTTCTTTCCCCTAGCTGAACATCTTTGCAGCTCAACGGAGTGTGGATAGGCTGAGTAAAACATGATCTTCCCACATCTTCTAGAAGAAGATCTGCAGTGTTCAGGCTTGCTGTTTGAGTTTAAAGGTAGCACATGAGCAGAGTGAAAGGGGACAAACACACTAAGCTCTGCCTCCCCCCCACATTGCTATATGCTCATCACTCTCTGTGAATTGGACTTCAATGCCTCTTCTGTTCAGGGAGTTTTTTCTGCCTTGTTTCGAATCCTGCAAAACTGGGGTCCTAAATCATGTAGAGAGCTTCCATGATGAGAGGTCTTGCTTCGGACATCATCCGATGCAGAAAGTGATGGGCATTGTGACGCAGGGAGCTTGTTATGCTCAGCCCAACTTGCCCTACTTATATGAAGCCTTTACACATGAGCAACACTCCTGAATAAGGCCCTTGTTCAAAAATATTTCACAGTGGAGTTGGTGTAGTATAATGACTTTAAGGTCTGAACAGTCAGACCCCAGGGCCGGCACTACCATTAGGCAGAGTGTGGCGGCTGCCTCAGGCAGGAGATGCTTGGTGATGGTGGTGAAGGACTCCGCAGTGGAGGACTCTGTCCTCTCGCCAGTGTTGAAGCAGGGGTAGATTTAGGGCTGTGAGAATGGTGCTGAGCTGAGAGGGTGCCATCTCAAAGCCTGGTAAATGAGGCACTGGGCTTTGGGAAGGAGGCGACAGGCTCTGACAGGGTCCTTGATCCTGATCTGAGTTCTCCAGATTCAAATCTCACCTCAGCCACTCAACCACAAATGCCCTTTAAAAAGCCTCAAGCAGTTATCTACAGTTTGGAGTAAATAAAATGATCTACTTTTCAGGATTTTCAGAAGGATTCCAGAGACAACGCTCTAAGATACCAAACAAGTTAAACGTATCATTATTAGAATACTGCTGTAGGGATTATAATGCCAATGAAATACATAAGGCAGGGTTAAGTTTTAAATAGGGTTGCTTTTTCTGCCTGTAGTTGTGTGAGTTCCACCCTTGTGCATTTATTGTCCGTAAATGAGTGGCAGTGAGGGCGTCCTCATCATGATCAAAACTACTAATACTATCACTATTATTTTGCAATCTGGAAGCACTCATTAAATCATGGTTTGGTTCTAAAGAGCTCTCTTTTTTTGATCTCTGCGTGTCACCAGGATAAGATCAAGAGTTACACCCTCTCTGTAAACCCCTGGTGGCCCTAGCTACACATTTGACACCATGCTTTGCCAAAATGGGTATTTGCAGCAGCCAGATAGCCTAGCTGCATTCTGCCCCTAAGTTGCTGGAGTAGCAGACAAGTCAGCCAGAAAGCTCTGTTTGCTAGAAATTCAATAAATTTAGCAACTGAACTCTCCATATGAAGAACAGAGACATCAAGAGTCTGGAATCACATTAGCCAGAAAGTTAGGTTCCATGTTCTGTGTCCATGCATTCAGGAATTAGAGGCATACACAAACATCAACACTAGAGTCTGGCTTAGACACATAAATTTTTCCTTCCCAACAGCTTCCTGTATGCAGGATCATTCTTTCTTTAAAAATAATATATTGATACCCTCTTGACAATGAGGGATGGAGAACTTCATTTGGTCCACATTTTAAGCAAATTGACACAATCCACACCTCCCAGATGAATACACAGATCAAAATGTAATTATCCTTCAAGTCTTGAACTTCTACAAATTTTATGATACAATTCTTGGCTCCAAAATGTGTAATAAAATACATATTTCAGGATATGTTTCAAAAATGCATATATTGAGATAAAATACACTTTTTTGTGAGAAAATAAATATTTAAATATGAGCCTCTCTCTCTCTCTGTGTGTGTGTGTGTGTGAGTGAGTGAGAGAGAGAGAGAGAGAGAGAGCGCACATGTATGTATCACAGAACAGTATGGAATAGACTTATGAATGAGCACACATGAACCTGGCATAGCCCAGAAATAGACTGATCAGCCCATCCTTATTGACAACAAAGATAAGCAACACATTATAGCAAAATGCATTCTTTTCCTTTTGGGGAAAGAGAGGAAGTTTCCTCTTCATCTTTGCCTTTTGGAAAAAAGAAGGGAAGAAGACTGCAGGTAACTGTTCAATTTTATTGATTCCACACCCTCGTAACATTTCACAAATATATTCCTGCAATATTTCATTTCCCAAATCAAAGGTCACTGTCTGATTCCCCCTGTCCCCTGCAAAACATGTTGGTCTGCTGTATTCATATACTGTAGGAACAATTAGCAAATTGGGGAGGGGTTGCAGCTCAGTGGTAGATCGTTGTTGTTTTCTTTGCATGCAAAAGGCCCCACTTTTAATCCCTGTCATCTCCTGGTAGGACTGGAAGACCCCCCATGTAAAATCCTGGAGGCCCACTACTAGTCAGTGTGGACAATATTCAGCTGGATGGGCTGGTGGTCTGACTTAATATAAGGTGTTTTGGGGCAGTACATGAGATCACAGACCCAACTTTTTTTCCAGGGCGAGATCTCAGCCCCAAATCAGGTGAGAGCAAGGTGCTCCAAAAGGCCCCACCAACCTCAGCCTGCCTTAAGCAAGCCCTCAGTTGCCTTCCTTCCTTCTTACTTACAACCAGTCCAAGGGGTGGCACTGCCTGACAGCTTCCTCCTCTGTCGTCTTAGTGCTGCCCTCCCTGAATGCAACAGGAAGGACGAGCCTGACATTGGCTCTGGTGGCACTTATTGTTGGTCTCCCTGCCTTCTGTCCTACCAGTCCCAATGGGCACCAACCACGAATAATGAACTCCCTGCTTTACTTTCCTGTCATGCTAAGTCCACCTGCCTTTAATGCCAAGTGTTCACTGCGCCCTCAGGATTGTGGGAGGAAAAATCAAGCTTCCGGGCTGTGATTAGGGGGAAAGGTCTGCTCAAGCCTTTGTTTATTAAGATAAGGCAATTTAGCTGGAGAAGATTCCCACCAGTCAGAACCTTTTCTGAACTGATCAACAGAGTGTTCTGCTTACATGTTGAGCCAATAGTGTAAGCACTGGTTAACTAGAAGAAATTGGGAAAAGCACAGGATCATAGGCCTGGCTGGAATCCAAACCTTTGACAGAAAGAAGTTTCTGGTGGTAAGAGCAGTTCGACAGTGGAACAGACCTCCTTGGAAGGTGGTGGACCTTTGAGGTTTTTAAGCAGAGGTTGGATCACCATCTGTCATGGATGGTTCAGTGGAAATTCCTGCATTCCAGGGGGTTGGACGTGATGACCCTTGGGGTCCTTTCCAGCCCTACAATTCTATGATTCTAGGACACCCCATACAGTAGTACCTCTAGTTAAGAACTTAATTCGTTCTGGAGGTCCATTCTTAACCTGAAACTGTTCTTAACCTGAGGTACCACTTTAGCTAATGGGGCCTCCCGCCACCGCACAATCTCTGTTCTCATCCTGAAGCAAAGTTCTTAACCTGAGGTACTATTTCTGGGTTAGCGGAGTCTGTAACCTGAAGCATCTGTAACCTGAAGCATCTGTAACCCGAGGTACCACTATATTTCCTTCACTCTCACTTTATCTCCCACCTTCATGCCAGCTTCCTTTTTACACTATAAAAGAGACGTAGCCTTATGAAAACAAGACCTGACCAGGCCCAAGTCCATTACAAGGCCCAGGTCCTTGCAGACCCCATGCTGCTTCCACGGAATCTGGTTGGACAAGACAGCTACCATCTGGGAGAATGTGGCCGCTGCCCCTGCTTTGAGTTTTCCGTATACTCTGAAGAAACGGCTCCGTGCTCTTGTTCCTAAGCGCAAAGGGTGTTGTGAGGATTGATGCTGACAGTGTACATTTGCAGATGCCACCATATGGGTCTGGAAGTAAAAAAAATAAATTAAAAAATCCCACAAAAAAACTAGTTGCACTGATGATTCCCTGCACATGTAGGAGACAGTTTGCATTGTTGGCACCGTCCCTGCACAGAAACAAGCACAGCTTAGCAAAGCTAAGCAGATGGCGCTGGATCTGGTGCCAGGGAACCACTGAATTAAAGGTTATACCCACCAGGTTTGATGCTGTGCCAGTTTGAATTGGTACAGAAGCTTCGGCCCACCTGCTTATTGGCCTCATGACATCTGGCATCTTTTTTTATTTAATTCTCTTTTTTTTGACTGGGCTAAATGCAATAGAAGGTTTGGGGGGGGGTAGTTGTTTTAAAAGCTACTTACCAGCAAATGGGATTATAAAAGTCCCAAACATCAAAAACAAGAACACTGAGCTGAACATAAGCTATATTAGTAGATATCTATTCACAATGTATTGGTGAAGACCTTTTTTTTTTTTTTAAAGGAAAGAAGTGAACAAAATTTCATTTTGCAGTATTATTTCATTGGCTTAATGAGTGCTGTTAATGAACTCAAGGAAATATTGGGCATTTGACTATCTTCTTCTTCTTCTTCTTCTTCTTCTTCTTCTTCTTCTTCTTCTTCTTCTTCTTCTTCTGTGATCACTCGTACCCAAGTAAGATTGTCTTCCATAAACACGGTTTTAACGGTGAGTCCGTAAGTGACTGTGAAGGCCAATTCTGGATCCACAATTCTGCATTTGACTATATGCAGGACATAACAGGTCATAAATGATAATATGCAGGACATAAATGATAATTAAGGTATAGCTAAACATTACAATAGGGATGCGGGTGGTGCTGTGGGTTAAACCACAAAGCCTAGGACTTGCCGATCAGAAGGTTGGCGGTTTGAATCCCCGCGACGGGGTGAGCTCCCGTTGTTCGGTCCCTGCTCCTGCCAACCTAGCAGTTCGAAAGTGTGTCAAAGTGCAAGTAGATAAATAGGTACCACTCTGGCGGGAAGGTAAACGGTGTTTCTGTGTGCTGCTCTGGTTCACCAGAAGTGGCTTAGTCATGCTGGCCACATGACCCAGAAGCTGTACGGCGGCTCCCTCGGCCAGTAAAGCAAGATGAGCGCCACAACCCCAGAGTCGGCCACAACTGGACCTAATGGTCAGGGGTCCCTTTACCTTTTTAAACATTACAATAGAAATGTGTTATAGGACCAGCCATCCTATTAGGCAGAATGAAGCTGCTGCCTCAGGTGGTAGATGCTAGGGATGGTGGTGTTAACTCCATTGGCTATTCCTCCTGAGCCCCTTACTGCAGGTCAGAGATGTGTATGCCACAAAGACGCAGCTGTGTGTGTCCCATAAAGCTAGCCGGCTGCTCTCAGATGTGGTAGAAGACATTGCCCCACCTTCAATCTTGAAGTAAAAATAAATCAACAGCCTGGTTGGCTTCTGTAAGTAGATCTGAGGAAGTGTGGGTGCCATCTTGTTCTTTGTCTTAGGCAAAAATAGTTTTTGGGCCAGCTCTGATGGACAGATAAATTAGCCAGCTGGATGACTTGCTGTACACAGATGAAGGGGACAAATATCAATGACACTGATTGATGCATATCAGACTCAACCCAGGCCTAGTGAGAGACAGGAGTTGGAGCTTTCTGCATAAGTTTGGGGTCCAGAAAGACACACACACACACACACACACAATCTGCTCCAAACCTGTCATGTGTCCTACTTTACAGAGGACAGTCCTCCATGAGTTTTCCATCAACTTTTGGCACTTGGACAGCATGGAAAACAGATATTCAGGTTACCTGGCTGCAGCCTTGCCCACTATGGTGAGATGCACTGAATGTCTTAAATAGCAGTATTTTCTAATATAAATTTGCTTCTATGCCCATAAATAAGCACCTGCAACTTTTATGCAAATTGCTTTCCTCTTTTGGAGAGGCCATGCATTTTCCCTCTTCAGAGAGCCACCATATCCAAACCGACAGGACCAAATCCAAGGATCCATGTGCCCAATCCAGTTATTTCTCTTACCCAGGGCTAAGATAAGGCTGTCTAGCAAGTGGTCATGTTTTCGTCGACCTGTAGAAGTATTTCCCATCTGTTTGTTATGTTTGGGGCTGGTCTTTGATCCTGAAGCAGCCAGAGCACCCTTCGCAGCTCCGTAACATTGCCAAGGTCACCGTAAATCCCATGATATTGTTGCATCCACGCTGCTATGGGGACAGTAGCTCTTGTGCAGACTGAGAATGTTTATATATCTTGTCCTCCAGGAATGTCAGATCCTGCTCTCTTTTTGATGTGAAATGAAAGCACCCAGCTGTATGGCATTCTGGCAATGACTGCTACCTGCAGAAGTAAGGCTGAGTTTATGTGTTTATCCACAGTCAGATTCATCAAGAGTATATTGACTTGAAAAAGAATCTATACAACATGGCTTTTGAGGGCTGGGGGGAAACCACACACACAAACACACAAAAGGGCATCAGGCAGCCTGAATAATTGTAGGATTTTTTTTTGAAGATTTATTAAATATCTGAAAAGTGGTGACATGCTTCTGGTGTCACCTGGAATACCTGGAGGGGGACAGGAATTATGTGAGAGCTGAGCTATCTTTAAACAGATCTACGATATTAAACATTCTTAAAATGATAAAAAAAGGATTTTAAATGGTTAAAACAATAAAGGCAGAAGTTGAAACTGCTCTGCATCTTGTAACCTCTTCTTTTTTGCAAATGGCCTTGTGGAAAATAATAAGGAGCTTATTCCAAGATAGGTGTTATATACTTTTTCATAAGGCAATCAGACCACTACTGGAAAATAATACACAGATTTCTCATCAGTCATATAGACTTAGCTATATTATCAGCAAATAATGTTTGGGATATGAGCACTGTTAACAACACAATCCTATACCTGTCTACTCAGAAATAAGCCTCAATGAGTTCTTACTTCAGCATAAGTGTGTATAGGGTGGCAGCATAAGTCTTAGGAATTCAGTCGTGCACCAAGAAAAATGGCAGAAGGAATAATTGGTCTGCAGTGCAGTAACAAATGAATTAAACCTACACTGTCTAATCCAAGACATGAGCCTATTGCATATGCTTAGAAGCCCTTCTACCAATAAGCAAAAACACCCCCCTGAAAAATGGAGGGGAGGAAATGGCCACCTGGAATCTACTTTAGTCTAGTTAAATTTCGATGTTCCAGCCTACAACATTGGGCTGGGAGAAGATGAGATTCTGTCTTCTTCAGATCTCTCAAAGCTTCAGAAATCCAATTCCTTTTGGCCATAGGACTTTGTTTTTGTTTGGGTTTTTTCAATCTTTGAATCAGTCCAGAAGACAGACTGTCTGTTCCTGGATTTGGGGGAGGGAGTGCCTATAATTGAGGGGGAAAAGTGGTCCACAGAGCTGGCACCTAGGGAGGAGGATTGGTGGGAGGCCCTTGTTTTAGCAAGTGGCCATAGAAGCCAGCTTCTAGGGGCCAATTTTTCTTTGGCTTTCCCAATAAAATATTTGCCCCCCCCCCCCCGTTGATGGCCATTGCCATTCAAATGGTGTGCATGTGACACACCATGTGATTGATTATGCAGCATGGGGCTTACTGCCCCCCCCATATTTTATTCAAGTTGGCACCCCTGCAAGTGACAGTCAGTTCCTCTCCAACTTTTTTTTATTTATTTCCACACAGATGGGAGCAGGGTTTACCCCTGGAAGAGGATATGGCAGTAACAATGGTGGCAGAAGTGGTGTGGTGGTAGGTAGCCACCACTGCCATTGTCCACAAAGCCAACAAAGTGATGTGGTGTTGCTGAGGAACACTGTTGACATTTGCAATGGTAGTTGTGGGGTTGTGGGGGCTGGGGGACCAGGGACCAGGGCAGCATCCACAGTGGTGGGCTCTCGGCAGCTGCCCAGTGATGCTGTGTGCCAGTGCTAGGCTTGTTTGTTTACGACCACTTTATGAGTTCAGGATGTGGTGAGATTTGAACTTGGGTTTCATATCTCTGACTCTTCTCCACTCTGCTGTAAAGGTAAAGGTACCCCTGCCCGTCAGGGCCAGTCGTGACCGACTCTAGGGTTGCGCGCTCATCTCGCTCAAGAGGCCAGGAGCCGGCGCTGTCCGAAGACACTTCCAGGTCACGTGGCCAGCGTGACAAAGCTGCATCTGGTGAGCCAGCACCAGTGCCGCACACAGAAACACCGTTTACCTTCCCGCTAGAAAGCGGTCTCTATTTATCTATTTATCAAAATCACTTAGGGGTGATTTTGAACTGCTAGGTGGGCAGGAGCTGGGACCAAAAGACGGGAGCTCACCCCACCACGGGGATTTGAACCGCCGACCTTTCGATCAGCAAGTACTAGGCTCTGTGGTTTAACCCACAGCGCCACCCGCGTCACTCTGCTGTACCAGACCTAATTATTTTGTGGGCAATCATGGCCTTTTTCAAATGCTCTTGAGAGCATTTAGGCTCTTCTGTGTTATGCCAGACTGGAGATGGTAAATAAATATCATACACATCATCATGTAGAGACACCAGATGGCTACTCTTTTTCTTTTATTTGCTTTTTTAAAAAAAAATATATACAGTAGGGTGAGAGACTTGTCAGTTTGCCTTGATCACCAGCAGTTGTTTGATGATCAAGTAGCATTATTTGTTCGGACATTCGATTCATGCCTTTTCATCCAAGTATTTTCTCTTAAATGCAGACCTTTCTTTTACTGTGATCTCTCACTCAAAAGCAAATGTATGCCATATGATCTCCTGTGGCTGGGCTTTCATCTTAAATTCATTCACAAAGCAGTACAGTGGTACCTCAGGTTAAGAACTTAATTCGTTCTGGAGGTCCGTTCTTAACCTGAAACTGTTCTTAACCTGAGGCACCACTTTAGCTAATGGGGCCTCCTGCTGCCACTGCGCCGCCACGGCACAATTTCTGTTCTCATCCTGAAGCAAAGTTCTTAACCTGAAGCACTATTTCTGGGTTAGCGGAGTCTGTAACCTGAAGTGTATGTAACCTGAAGTGTCTGTAACCTGAGGTACCACTGTATAGAGATTTTTGGAGGCAATCCAGCAAAAATGAGTTGTGGTGCCTCCTGTCACTCTGAAATCAATAGGACTCGAGTATTTGACCATGCATGTTAGTTTCACTGATTTCAATAGGGCTATCAACTTGACTTTCTCTGAACGGTGTGCCTGGTATTTAGAAGGACAGTGCTTCCTTTATGAATCAGCAGCTGCACACTGATGAAAGGAGTGTTATGAGTATGGAATTATGCATCTTTTCAAAACTACCGTACTTATGTTTCAGTCTTCAAGGACATTAGTAATGTAGGCAGAGGATGATCTACTTACACATGCTTCTCCTGAGGTTGTTTGTTTAAAACATTTCTTCTTCTTCTGTCAGCCTGTTCAATTTAGTTACAAATGAACCATTTGTTAGGTAATGGTAGGCACACATTGCCCAGGCAGGCACATTCTGTGGCTCATGAGTGAAGTGGTAATAATTCAGATGGACACTGGTGTTGCGTGAAAATCGGGCAACAACTTCATTGACAAAACAGCAAAGTCAGGTTGGCATAGCAGCAGGGCAAAGATCAGTTCCTCGTTCCAATTAACCCTTGCTGATGGGATGGCATTTGGCTTGGAGTTTGGAATAACCCAACTCCCTCCACCTTGGGAGTTATCCAGAGTTGGGAGTGACCGAAAGGGTCAATCTAGTCCAACTTCTTGCAGGTCTGGAATCATAGCTAAAGAATCCCTGATGGATGGCCATTCAACCTCTGTTTAAAAACCTCCAATGAAGGAGAGTCCACCACCTTCCAGGGTAGTCCATTGTTGAACAGCTCTTGACATCAGAAAGCTCTTCCTGCTGTGAATTGGAAACTTTATTGTAACTTGAATCCATTGGTTTGAGTCCTACCCTTTGGAGCAGCAGAAAACAAGCTTGCTCCATCTTCCATGTCACAGTCCTGGAGATAGCTATCATGTCGCCCCCAGTCTTCTCTTCACCAGACTAGACATACCCAACTTCTTAAAAATATAATTGTTTTTAATTGTCTCTATAAGAAAATATTTTAGCTGTTTTTTTTTATATATGCAGTGGTTCAGCATATATTTCTTTTGTAAATTGCTTTGGGATGCCTCTTTAGAAGTGATTCAGAAATAAAGTAAATGCATTGATTTTGTTGTTTTACTGATTCCTGGGAGTATATATATATATATTAACTGAAGGGGCAGGGTATAAATTGCATGATATATAGTCATCTGCCAACTATGCCTTTCCATTGACTTACATGGGACAAGCAGGTCAGCCTCCATACAAAAGACACAAATCTGTCACTTGAAATAGCAACAACAGAAACCAAGGGCTGAGCATTTAAATCTCCCAGGACAATTTGCCACTGACTGGGCTGAAAGTCATAATTTTTCAACAAAGGGAGAGACTGGCATGGCACTGCTGAACGCCTATTGACACCTTCAAACACATTCACTGGATGTGCCAAACTGGTGAGTAGAATTGAGCCAACTCATTCCACCCCAGACCTCCAAATATTCAGCTAGAAGCACGAGAAAAGTCAATGCATGGTTTGGAATCCTGATTGTTTTGGGTACCTGATTGTACAGAAGCATCTATACACATAGGGTTCTGTTCACAGCGTTTGCTGAATGAATGGAAGCCAAGAATAGGCTCAGCAGGCGTGATTCTCCTCATCCTTACATGTGTTCAGTGAATGCATTGTGAAGGTGAAGGCAGGTATTAAATTTAGGCTTAAATAAAGACAATCCCCTTCATGGATCACTGCCTTGCTGTGGCAAAGGGGCTTGAATAACTCAGAGAAGCTATGAGCTATGCCGTGCAGGGCCACCCAAGATGGACAGGTCATAGTGGAGAGTTTTGACCAAATGTGATCCACCTGGAGCAGGAACCGGCAAGCCACTCCAGTATCCCTGCCAAGAAAACTCCATGGACAAAGGCAACAGGCATATAAAGATGGTTGGACAGTGCTCTTGAAGCTACCAGCATGAGTTTGACCAAACTGCGGGAGGCAGTGGAAGACAGGAGTGCCTGGCGTGCTCTGGTCCATGGGGTCATGAAGAGTCGGACATGACTAAACAACTAAACAACAACAAAAGACAATAGTTTCTTCCCCTTCTACTTGAACTCCAAGTAGAACTGCTGAAATTAATGATCATGGCTAACTTAGCCCATTAATTTCAATGGGCTACTGTGAGTAAACATTAGTTGAATACAACACAAAGTATTTAAACACTGCTTTTCAGAGTCCCAAAGCCGCAAACATAAAATGGAAGCACACAAAAAATACATTAGACACATTGAAAGGTGTAAAATCCCATCAAAACAGCTGCTTTTGAATCACAAAAGCCATTCGGGTAAAGGCAATCTTTGAAACAATAATCAGTTTTGAGGCCCAATGAAAAATCCGTATTGTAGACACTAAACACAATGTATTCCGAACAGAGATGCACCATGTATTCACAATTGTGGGGCCACCACCAGGAAGACCTGTCTTTCAAGGCCACCAACCAAACCAGCCTTACCAGCAGTCACAATGAGCACAGCAAAACTCAAGACGGTTTTATTATTTCATCACCACTGTTACTATAAATACATTATTATGCATTTAAAGTTTTACACAGACTATTCTTCATGTATTCCAATGGCCATTTGCTCCCACACCACACACACCTCCATACCCATATGTATCTATATATCTTGGATACATACCATAATTTTCTGTCTATAAGACGCCCCCTATTTTTGGGGACTCAGATTTAAGAATATGGGGGGGGGGGAGGAGATGGCCCAGAGTAAAAGACACCCCCTAATTTTTGACATTATTTTTTAGGGGGGGGGGACCTAGTCTTATACACGGAAAAATACGGTATCTTGTAGCTGAGGATAACATATCATGGGCTCAAATCCACGAAAACTTATGCTGCAATAAAACTGTTAGTCTTTAAGGTGCCCTAAGAGTCTCTGTTGCTTCCGCTCTGTCTTTTACCTTCATTAGTGCACAACAGCAAACACCCTGCTTCTATTTTTGTTATCCAGAATATAATTCCTACTAATGAATGGTATGGGACAGATGTATTTACCTCCTTTCATGGAACGATAATGCCTACATGAACGCAGTTTCCTCATTATTTTGGTAGGTTGGATTTAATATTGCAAGTTACAGAGTGCCAGTTTTTTTATAGACTTTCTTTACAATTGGAATGGCGGACAAATAAAAGGGAACATAAAAAGGGTCATTTGTTTTTGAAAGTTTTACTGCTACATTTACAGATAGTTCATGGAAGTGTAAAAATACCCGGGCCCATATTAGTTCTGCCATATATTCTAGCTTTCTTTCTTGTTCAAATCAATCAGTGGAGATATATATATATATATGGTGGGAGGGGGGGAGGAATGGGAAATGAGAAAAGAAAAGAAAAGAAAAGAGGCTTGTTGGCTTATTCCCCCAACACTTAGTAGCCAATAGTTTAAGGTTGTTTTCTGTCTTGCTAATATCTTAATTTACTTTACCATGAATCTGTAAAGTTCACATCTTCATAGACCCTCAGCCAAGTATTTGAAGTCTATGGGTGCAATACAGTCAAAGGCAAGTATTCTTATATTCCTGTAATTGCAGTGGGAAAGATTCAAGGAATATAGCAATGCTTGCCTTTGCTAACCTGGTGCCCTCAAGATAGCAAAAGGTGTGCCAGAAATTGAACTACTTTATATACTTGAATAAAATATTGGGGGCCCGAAGTAAGCCCTGCCCCACATGATTTATCACAAGACCCAGCACACATCCACACCATTTGAATGGCAATGCCCATTACCCCTGCCCCCTCAAATATTTAATTGGGGGGGGGCTGAAGGGACCTCATCCCCTAGAAGTTGACTGCTATGCAGCTGTCCCATACAGGGATCAAACCTGCAACCTTGGCATGGGAGTTGTAGTCCAACAACATCTGGGGAGCCAAGGTTGAAGAACGCTGTGTAATATCAGAGTTAACAAGACCGTAGCACTGATTTGCATCACAGGAATGAACATCAGAGAACAGAACAGAACCTAGTTTTTGATATGGCACCTGCTCACCAGTGATCTCTCATTGCTGCAGCAGCAAAGTCAGTGAAATTTTAGTATTTTCAAGCATTTAGCAAAGACATTTGGCACAAATATAGCAGTGTGGCACAAGCAGTTCCTCGCTACGTGTTTATCTTCTACTCCAACAAACAGCCTCTGCTTTTTCTCCTGCCTGTCTGTCTCCCTTCCAAACCTGTGCCAGTGAGCTACTGTGGAGGAATATGGCTGTCATCAGGCTGCTACATACATACATATCCGCTAGGAGGAAACTATAAAAAAAATAATAAAGTTTTAACAAGGAGAGCTGCCACCACTGCCTTTGTTGATAAGCTCCCATACTCAGAAAACTACTCAATTTACTGTCACTTTCCCCAAACTAGGCTATTTTTTTACCCTTCTACCCATGCCAGTACAATAAAAATAATAAAAAGTTTCAGCTTAGCCTTCATCATTTCTACTGTTTCAGTAAACAAATTGGACAAAATCCCCAGTCCAGCAAAAGCTGGGTATCTGGTCCAACCAAAATCAGTGGGAGGTGAATACGCACATCTTCCTATTAATTTAAACAAGATGTTAGCATCCCTGTATCCCTCTCAGTGTTCAACCCCCTTAATAAGCTTACTTTGCTTTACTAGACAATTTCCAAAGCATAGCATTTCCTTGCTTAGCTCTGTGTTTTGTTATGTACATTACGCAGCCATTTGACATTATCAGCTGCTGGGAAATGTGTGGTGTTTATGAGCTTAGCATGTAATTTTTGAATGCCCCCCCCCCAAATAAGAGAGGACATATTAATGACACAGAAGGCAGTGCTTTGACATTTTGAAGAAAGTAGCTTTTGGACACTGCAGACTAAATAGGCTGAGAAGAAGGAACTGCACCCTGTCACATAAATCCTGCTTAGCGTTCAGATTACTGACCCAAATGCCTCCTTAGGTCGATTGTGTCAATCCAACTGCCATGCCTTCACATGATGTGTACAGGCATTTTAATAGTCCCACTTTTGCATAAATATAATCAGTGGCTCCGCTGTAGAGCCAGAGATTCAGTGAGAGGAGATGGGCAGATTCTCCTGTCATGCCTCCTGACCTAACTCAAAACATTTGAAGCTATGGCAGATTGACCTTTTTCTTTCCTGCCTCTTCTCTCCCTGCTCTGGCGCATTATGAGTTGCTCTACATGTGAGCTGTGTCTAATCTGCTTTGAAACTAGGCTTTCCACCCAGGGCCACCTCAAGACATTTTGCTGCCTGAGGCAAAGGATAAGGTGGTGCCCTCCCATGGCACAAATGGAAGCCAACTGGATTGGTGGTGGAATTTGACTTCTACACTGGTGGCGGGTAACTGTAACCAAGACCTCACCAGCAGGCTAGCCTAGTGAGCAAAGGAGAGGTTATGTGTCACACACAGCTCCATCTTCCATTCGGACCATTTGGATCCCTTCCAATCGGGATTCAGGCCTCATCATGGGACTGAAACTGCCTTGGTCGCGCTGGTTGATGATCTCCGGCGAGCTAGGAACAAAGGTGAGAGTTGTTTCCTAGTTCTGCTGGATCTCTCAGCGGCGTTTGATACCATCGACCATAACATCCTTCTGGACCATCTTGAGGGGCTGGGAGCTGGGGGCACTGTCATACAGTGGTTCCGCTCCTTCCTCCTGGGCCATGTCCAGAAAGTGGTAATGGGGGATGAGTGTTCAGACCCCTGGGCCCTCACTTATGGGGTGCCTCAGGGTTCCGTCCTCTCCCCCATGCTTTTTAACATCTGTATGAAGCTGCTGGGAGAGATCATCAGGGGGTTTGGACTGGGTGTCCATCAATATGCAGATGATACCCAGCTCTACCTCTCTTTCAAATCAGAACCAGTAAAGGCGGTGAAGGTCCTGTGTGAGTGCCTGGAGGCGGTTGGAGGATGGATGGCGGCTAAAGGATTGAAGTTGAATCCTGACAAGACAGAAGTACTGTTTTTGGGGGACAGGGGGTGGGCTGGTGTGGAGGACTCCCTGTTCCTGAATAGGGTAACTGTGCCCCTGAAGGACCAGGTGCGCAGCCTGGGAGTCATTTTGGGCTCACAGTTGTCCATGGAGGCGCAGGTCAATTCTGTATCCAGGGCAGCTGTCTACCAACTCCACCTGGTATGCAGGCTGAGACCCTACCTGCCCGCGGACTGTCTCGCCAGAGTGGTGCATGCTCTAGTTATCTCCCGCTTGAACTACTGCAATGCGCTCTACGTGGGGCTACCTTTGAAGGTGACTCGAAAACTACAACTAATCCAGAATGCGGCAGCTAGACTGGTGACTGGGGGCAGCCGCCGAGACCACATAACACTTGAAAGACCTACATTGGCTCCCAGTACGTTTTTGAGCTGGTGTTGACCTTTAAAGCCCTAAACAGTCTCGGCCCAGTATACCTGAAGTAGCGTCTCCACCCCCATCGTTCTGCCCGGACGCTGAGGTCCAGCGCCGAGGGCCTTCTGGCGGTTCCCTCATTACGAGAAGCAAAGCTACAGGGAACCAGGCACAGGGCCTTCTCGGTAGTGGCGCCCGCCCTGTGGAACGCCCTCCCATCAGATGTCAAAGCGATAAACAACTACCTGACATTCAGAAGACATCTTAAGGCAGCCGGGTTCAGGGAAGTTTTTAATGTGTGATATTTTAGTGTTTTTTGGTTTCTATGGAAGCCACCCAGAGTGGCTGGGGAAACCCAGCCAGATGGGCGGGGTACAAATAATAAATTATTATTATTATTATTATTATTATTATTATTATTATTATTATTATTATTATTCCAGCATCCCACCACCACTCCTGCAACATCTCACTGACCTTCTCAAACATCTCCCACCCAAGGCAGCTGCCTCACTCTGCCTAATGATAGGAGTGGACCTGTTTCCACTGTGTGAAGCTGGTGCTATTTTTCTAGGAAAAGAGGTGCCGGAACTCACCATGAACACCTCCCTTGTTCTCTTATAATGGTAATGGCGCCTGCTTGAGAGGTACCAGAACTCAGTTCCGGCAAGTTCCGGCTGAAAAAAAAGCCCTGTGTGAAGCTAAGTAAAAAAGTAAATAATTTATTAAAAGAGAGGTGGCAAGTCTTACGTTAGCTTGGAAGACACACCCTCTGGTCTTGGAAACAGGCTTTTATCAAGTCAGGTGATTGGTCTATTTTGATTGGCATTAGCTCTCCAGGATCTCAGATGTGGGTGAGTTTTCCAGCTCTTCAACCTGAGATCAGTTGCTTAAAGATGAGGCCTGCATGCCTTTGTTCCACCAATGAGTTGTGGTCCCCTAGAGCCAAAAACATCTGCCAGAAAGCTGTGATTACCCTGGTGATGTGGAAAGTGCTCTCTGTACATGCTCAGATAAACTCTTTAAAAATCAAATATGTCTGTGCTGGGTGCAAGTACTGCAAAGTCTATATATTTGAAAATGCTACTCATTGGAAAACAAGAACAAAAACCACCTGCAATCTTTCAAAGGGCCAGCTTTGTAAATGAGCATTTCCCTTTTTCCTTTTCTTTTATGTACATAAAAGAGCATGGTTATATGTATTTTGATGGGCAATTAATTGTAAAGGCTTACTGCTAAAAGATTTACTTGAAGTTCAGCAGCATAATAATCTGTTGGGCATTTGCTATTAATCATGGTTGTTGGCTCCTGTCTCTGCTAATTAGTACACTAACTTATTATTAAGTCTTTTAAAGATTATATGAGATCTGGGCTGCGTTACTCTGAATTGCTATGGGAATGAGAACATTCAAACATTTTATTGCGCACCTTCAAAGACTATGGCAGATTGTCTTGGTTTCTGGACTGTTCTAATCTACATCTGACAAGAACAGATACATATCTCCCAGTATCCACTCTACCCATCCATAATTATAAATGAAGGCTCTTTATTGTGCAGCCTATAGTATGTCAAATCAGTCATTTCTGGCGCGCTGAATAAAGGTCTCTGAGCTCAATAATTCAAAGTGACTGGTAGAGTAGTAAGTGAAGTTTTAAACAACAGTAGACAAGTTGATTAGAGCCTTTGGAGATGCATGCTCTGAATAAAAGGATAACCTTTGCAAACTTTGAATACAAAGCTTTCAAATGAATTTCATATGAAATATGGAGGCACAGAGAGGCACTATTCAGGAGGGCTGATTAATTGAGTCACAGTACTTTGTAAACGTTGGCAATGCTGGGGGGGGGGGAATGCATTGATATGCTGCATAGCCACACCGAGATGACAAGATCGACAGGAAAGGCTGAACCGAGAGGAACAAAAGTGGCTGTGTTGAACACCTCTGGAGATACTCAGGGTGAGTGAAATGCAAAGCCAAGATTTAAAAAATATTACACTGCTGAACGCTGTTACTGCACACAGATGGAGGAAGGAAAATTCCTGTTCGGATCCATTAAGTGGTTTAAGATGTGCAAATAGAGGTTTCTGGAGGGAGGCGAGCATTACAAGCCACCTGGAGCATGTGGTAGAGATTGTATCCATCAATACAGCAGCTGGGCTGAAATTATAAAGAGCACTGCTTTTCATCACGCTTATTTTTAATGCATACATTTCTCCTGTCACCGGTACTCTGGAGGCAGGCGGGGAAAGAACGGCAACAACAAATACAAATGGTACCCATTAGCTTATATTCATACTTGTGACAACAGAAGCTAGGATCCCACCACTACAGTAAACAATGAATATTCATTTATTTAGTAGCACTGCGCTGAACGTTCTCCAGTTGCGACTTACAAGAAGAAACCAGCAATTTTGTGATGGCTTGGGGGTTTTTCCTTGGGGAAAAAATGTTTACGATTGCATGCATATGTATTTCCCTATAAAATTAGCATTATGTTCCAGGCTGCTGCTGCTGCTGCTGCTTCAGTGCCCTAGTGATTCTGCCTGCCCTGCCTTCCAGGATTCATCACATGGGTGACTCCACCCAATCAGGGATCACACAGCGAGTGGGGCGGCTTCACAACACTTCCTAGCCAATCAAATGTTGCTGCATGTTGATGTCCCAGAGGACCAGTAAGAACAGATAGACAGCTGAAGACACCATCACATGCCTTCTCTCCTGAGTCACCTGGACTGACCCCCTCCCTCACAATGGCAGCTGTGAAAGATATACAGTCACACCTCGGGTTACAGATGCTTCAGGTTGCGTTTTTTCAGGTTACAGACCGCCGAAACCCGGAAGTACTGGAACAGGTTACTTCCAGGTTTCGGTGGTAGTACATGCACAGAAGCGCTAAATCACGCTTTGCGCATGTGCAGAAATGCTGAATCGCAGCCCGCATGTGCACAGATGCGCCGCTGCGGGTTGCGGATGCTGCGGGTTGCAAACATGCATCCCGCATGGATCACGTTCACAACCCGAGGGTCCACTGTAATGTAGTTCAATTTCTGGTGCACGTTTTCCCAAGGGCTTGGTAATAACAATGAAAACAAAAACAAAACACGGGCACATAAAGCAAATTTTAAACGACACTGTTGAACTGCCACCCCACAGAGGAAAGGTTCATAGTCCATACTCAAAATCTGACAGCCACCCAAACCACCACCTTTTGAGCTTTTGCTGATTGTACTTAGCACAGGAATAGTACAGTCAAGGAAGACGTTGATCTGAACCACTGTTCTAGACCAGAGGTGGGGAACCTAAGGCACAGGGCATGTGCCCCCACAAAGCCTCTGCCCCACAAAAGTTACCCCATGTCCCTTGCCTCACTGGTCTGGCTTTGCACCCTGAGTGTTGGTGCCTGGGTGGAATTCATATTTATACTCTCATCCTGTCTCTTACTTTTCTGGATAGAGGACAAAGAGGAGTGTGTGAGTGTGTGCAGAATCTAGCCAATGGAATGAAGAATTACATTTGTCACTCTGCCCACTTTTGCCTCCTGCTCTTCCCACTATTGACATGTGGCCCCTGGAAGGGTATGTGGCTCTCAGGCTGAAAAATGTCCCCTGCCCCTGTTCTAGACCAATTGGACCCCAAGGCATGAAAGAACCAAGCTCCTTAGGCTTTCTGTAGGTCCAGCCACACTGCATAATGCCCAGGAGACCAAAGGGATTCTGTGTACCTATCAAAGAGGTTCCTTTGAGGAAAGTATGTATGTATGTATGTATGTATGTATGTATGTATGTATGTATGATGTATGTGTGTATGTATTTCAAATCCTGGTAACTGGTCCACTAGCTTTGGGTCCAAGTGGATGGCAGGCAGAAATAAACAGGTAGAAGCTTTTTGCTGTGTTGCAGCAAGATGAGCAAAACACCTCCACTTTTCATTTCCCCTCTTCTTATCATGCAGTTGTATAAGCAGCAGGGCTATTTAAAACAGGCAAAAATATCCAATTGCAAAGGGTCTGGAGGAATAATGATATCAACTCTAAATCAAATCCAAGCCCAGTGCATCAGGATGATAGGACTGATCCATATGTACGTAGCTGCTTCCAAGAAAAGAAATCCATTCGTTAAGGTGCTCTAAACAACAGCAAGCAAGCCACATTGCACATACGTATAGGGACAGCTTGTGCTATTAAGTTGCATGCCTGTGTTGTGGGTGGTAAGGAATCAAATCGTTCCAAGAGAGAGTTATGGAAGGCTCTGGGCTATAGGGACACACAATACCACCTACTGCTCTACAGCAGTTAGACGGGATGTGCTTGCTTAGAACACATGGTGTTCTTCCTTTCGACTACCACAGCCCTGCCTGCTCCTCTTAAGCTTCTCCTGTTGAAGCCAATTCATCCACCCGCTATTATGACTCCCACTAATATTGGTTCCCTAGCAAGGAACAGTCACAGTACTTGACAGAGTTTAGTGTATAACATTCTAAATGGCACTCATTTAGAATTTGGGAACAGTAATTGTCAATTGGGTTCTTCTTCTTCTTCTTCTTCTTCTTCTTCTTCTTCTTCTTCTTCTTCTTCTTCTTCTTCTTCGTATGATAGACTTACCATAATCTGTAGTCCTTGAGCATATCATAAACAGTTGCAGCATTTGGGACTTTTTCATTTGGAGAAGAGGTGAGGAAGAGGTGGCACGAAAGAAGCTTTAAATATTATGCACGGCATGGAGAAAGTGGATAGAGAATAATTTTTCTCCTTCTCTCTTTCCACTGGAATGTGTGGCCGTCCAATGAAGCTGTATGTTGGAAGATCTAGGACATATACAGGAAAGTACTTAGGTTTTCTTTTTCATTGTTTTTTAAAAAAACTAATTTCTATTAAAGTTTATTGTGTTACAAAACAGACAGATAAACATGGAAAGGTGCATCCATTAAGCTATGAACCTCGCTCCCAGAGGAGGCAGTGACGGCCACCAGCACAGATGGATTTAAAATAGGATTGGACCAATTCATGGAAGATTTAAAAGATGTTCAGACACATTCCATGGCTGGGAGCACTAATACTTCTAAATAGCAGGGGCCACCCAGTTGCCTGCGGGAAACCTACAAGTTGGACATAAACACAAAGGGCTTTCCCCTCCTGAAGTTTCCTGAAACTGGTACTGTATTCAGGAGCATTACTGCCTCCAGCTGTGCAGGCATAGCATAGCCATCATGAATTTCTCCAGTACTCTATTAAAGCCATACAAGTTGGTGGCGACCACTGCCTCCTGTGCGCGTGAACTCCATAGTTCAACTACATGCCCTAAACGGCCTTGGCCCTGTATACCTGAAGGCGCGTCTCTACCCCCCTCATTCAGCCCGGATACTGAGGTCCAGCTCCGAGGGCCTTCTGGCGGTTCCCTCACTGCGAGAAGTGAAGTTACAGGGAACCAGGCAGAGGGCCTTCTCGGTAGTGGCAGCAGATGCCAAGGAAATAAACAATTATCTGACTTTTAGAAGACATCTGAAGGCAGCCCTGTTTAGGGAATTGTTTTAATTTTTTATCAGGTTTTTAATATTATGTTGGGTGCCGCCCAGAGTGGCTGGGGAAACCACTCTGGGTGGGGTATAAATATATTATTATTATTATTATTATTATTATTATTATTATTATTATTATTATTATACATGCTGTGTGCAAAATACATACTTTTATCTGTACTGAATCTCCCAGCATTCAACTTTGTTGGGTAGCCATGAATTCACACACTATTCCAAACACGGTCGCACCACAGATTTGTATAATGACATTATGACATCAGCAGTTTTATTTTCAGTTCCTTTCCTAGTGAACTCTAGCATGGAATTTGCCTCTTTCCCCTCTTTTTTTATTTTATTTTAACAGTTGCTGCATACTGGGACAGAGGACAGATACTGCAGGAGAGAGTGTGGGAGAGAATGGCAAAGGGAGGCACGACACAAAAAGAGATTTTACATCAAAAGTGCTCAAATGGTATATCAATATAACTCTGCTTTTTTCCAACTTTGGCACTGAACTTCAAGCATCTCTTTTTTTTGTGAGAACGGGGGGAAAGACACTGGGCTTTTTCTTTCTATTAATGCTTCTGTCATGCTGTGACTTGTTCCACATGACTTCTTTCTCCACGCATTATTTTTAGCTGGCAGCTTTGTAGTCTGGGCTTACCTGTAAGAAGAACTCGTCTTGGAAAAGCCCTTTCCCTCCCCACACCCAGCCTGCATGGAAGGCCTTTAAAGTTGCCCATTAAAACGTGTGTCATTCTGTGAGGGAAAGGAATCCACAAGAAGAACTGTGAGATCATTTCTATCTGGGTTTGCTTCCCATCGGTTTCTAGGTTGAGTCCTCTCCTTGTAATTGTCCTTGTTTCCTTTAAGATAGCTTCATGATTCATGAATCATTCAGAGGCATAGCCATAAATAGGTGGCTTCTCTGAGGCATCATGAGGGCCATAAGACTGCTTATCTTGGAGACAGTCCTTGTCATGCTTTTTACCACTTACATATATTTTTTACAGGAAACCTTGTCTGGTTTTGCTGTTCTTAAGTTAAATGCACTACAAAAGACTGGCACTGGCCTCCGCTTCTGGTAAAGTTATTAAAAGGCTTAAAGATCTCGTTGTCTGGAGAAACAGATGCTTTCTCTTACTGCACACCATAGATAATATGAAAGATGGGCATAAAGTAGTGTTTTCCGAAAGGGAAGATTGGGGACCTGAATAACCTAGTTTGATTTCCAAGCAGGGCTGGCCCCCGTCATTTCGCTGCCTGAGGCAAAGTATCTCCTTCTCATTCTGCATACAGATGCCAATTAGCCTTCAGACCTGGAAAGCGGAGCTCTTCAAATGTTGTTGGACTGTAACTCCCATCAGCCCCAGACAGCATTGCCCCACTGTTGTCCCAGGGATGATGGGGGTTACAGTTAAAAAAAAATCTGCAAAAACAGACCACATGAAAAGCTGAAAAGGATAGAAAATAGGCGATCTGTTCTTCTCTAACTGTACAGAGGATGCTCGGGTTGCGAACGTGATCCATGCAGGATGCACGTTCACAACCCGCAGTGTTCGCAACCTGCACCTGCAAGTCTGTGCACGCATGGGTTGCGATTTGGTGCTTCTGCGCATGCGCAAAGCGTGATTTGGCACTTCTGCGCATGTGCAACCGCCGAAACCTGGAAGTAACTCATTCCGGTACTTCCGGGTTTCAGCAGTCCACAACCTGAGGTATGACTGTATTGTTATTTTAACCACTTTAGCCTGCTCTGAGATCTTTGGATGTAAGGTGTCTGTAGGTTTGTTCTGAAGCAAACAAACATGCTCAGCAGCGACCCATCCCCATGGGCTTTTTTTGCCTTCATGCTACTCCTCCTGAATTTAAAATGTCTGCCAGAGCTGAAGTATGTGCTCCGTGCCACTTCCTTCAATTCACTTGAAGCTCCCTGCTCCACACTATTTATTAGAAGTGTACATTGAGAAAGCACAGCAAAAAAAGACAGTGATGTGACTGAATGTATAATTGCATTCTATGTGGGGCTATCTTTGAAGGTGGCTCAGAAACTACAACTAATCCAGAATGTGGCTGCCAGACTGGTGACTGGTGACTCAGCTACACTGACACAAAGAAAGCACTTCATATGCGCTGTACTTGCATTATTACACTGTGAGACCAGGCGGCGCTGTGGAGTTCCATTTTTGCCCACCCGAATTCTCATACAAAGTTAACAATGCATTTAACTGAAATGCTTTTTTGATGTGTCTAGATCCAGCCTACGCGGGTGGCGCTGTGGATTAAACCACTGAGCCTAGAGCTTGCTGATCAGAAGGTTGCGGTTCGAATCTCCACGACAGGGTGAGCTCCCGTTGTTCGATCCCTGCTCCTGCCAACCTAGCAGTTCGAAAGCACGTCAAAGTGCAAGTAGATAAATAGGTACCGCTCTGGCGGGAAGGTAAACGGCGTTTCCGTGTGCGGCTCTGGTTCGCCAGAAGCATCTTAGTCATGCTGGCCACATGACCCGGAAGCTGTACACCGGCTCCCTCGGCCAATAAAGCAAGATGAGTGCCGCAACCCCAGAGTCGGCCACGACTTGACCTAATGGTCAGGGGTCCCTTTACCTTACCTAGAGCCAGCCTGGGAGTGGCCACCGGGACCATATAACACCAGTCCTAAGGGGTCTACATTGGCTCTCAGTCCGTTTCCAAGCACAATTCAAAGTGTTGGTGTGGACCTTCAAAGCCGTAAATGGCCTCAGCCCTGTATACCTGAAGAAGCTTCTCCACCCCCATCGTTCAGCCCAGACACTGAGGTCCTCCTCAGAGGGTCTTCTGCTGGTTCCCTCACTGAGAGAAGCAAAGTTACAGGGAACCAGGGCCTTCTTGGTAGTGGCACCCATCCTGTGAAACACCTTCCCATCAGATGTCAAGGAGATAAAGAACTGTACAACTTTTAGAAGACATCTGAAGGAAGCCCTGTATAGGGAAGGTTTCAATGTTTGATGTTTTGCGTTTTTATATTTTGCTGGAAGCTGCCCAGAGTGGTTGGGCTATCTATCTAGTAAAACATTGATAATATATCAGTAAATTGCACTAGTAAAGTATTTGCAATATTTCAAAGCAACATTTCTTTTAAATTCCTCAAGTTTTATGTTTTTCCTCCTTGAAATTCAAATGTGGATCATGGGGCATTGTGGGGGAGGGGGAGGGGAGATAAATATATATCACCTATAAAAAACAACATTTAGGAGAAATGGAACTAGGGCAGACTCGCTTTAATGAAGGTTGTGCTGGCATTTGACCTGTACACTTTGGTTCTCAATTAAAATGACAGTTTAATTGGCAGTTCTGACTTGGAGTTAATTAAATCTAATAAGGAAGACGTACTTCTACGTGGATATGAGAATGTTGCTGCTAAATGGTACAGCAATATATTTTACAGAAGTAGAAACATAGGCACCTTAAGAGCATGGGTCCTGGTGTTATTACAGCACCCCTGTTCATACTTCTGGCAGACTGGGTAGAAGCCCACAAATGAGGTGGAGTTTACCATCTCCCCTCCAACACACTATTAATCCTTTTTTGATTCAGGAGGAAGAATCATGCACAGGATCTTATCAACAAAGGAATCCACCTTATACCTTATATCCAGATAGATATTGACTCTACTTACAAGCATTGCCTCTCTAGGAATTTATTTATATGCCGCCCATCTTACTGGGTTGCCCCAGCCATTCTGGGCAGCCCCCCAACAGAATATGTAAAACATAATAAAACATCAAACATAAAAACCTCCCAATACCGGGCTGCTTTCAGATGTCTTCTAAAAGCCAGACAGTTGTTTATTTTCTTGACATCTACCATTGAGCTATGGCCTTCCCAATATAGCCTGGGTTTCTCTGCATTTGTTCATTTGTGTGGTGCACCTATGGCACATATAACAGCCTTCCACATGAGGCTTCAAAAGGCTGACATAAAGCATTATCGCTAGGGGTAGGGAGGAAACAAGCTTGTTCCTCCATAGCAAAAAGATAGTGCCACACACACACAACATGTGAACCAGGGCTTTGTGTAGACCCTGATCTAAATCTTCTGGGACAGAACTGAAACTAATGCCCCCTTCTTTCTCCAGATGCAACCGGACAGTCCAGTGTCACCCGCATGAGTACCTCAGTGTGCGTGGAGATGCAGTATCCAGTTGCCCAATTTGATTCACAATAATTTCCTTCTACATCTGGGTCCCCTTTATAGGATCAGGGTAACAGGTAGCTGGCAATGACATGGATTAATTCTTCTTTTTAAAAAATGGGTAGGAAGGAATCACAAGCATATATTCAAATAAGCTCTTAGATAATATCTGTTTCTAGCTATGGATGAATTTAATACCTTTGTTTTTGACTAGAGAATGTTTAAACAACCAGATAATGTGGAAAAGGGGCATTGAAAACACTGCATAAAATATCCATTGCCTCTTCTCCTCACAGTACCCATCCATGGCTTTCTTATTTTGCAGGCCTCAAGATCTCTCTCAAGGTCACTTGTGAGTAGGGATGTATGAAGTTATCAATGTCTGTTCCATCACATATTCACCATAAGCAGAGCTGATTCCGTTCTGCTGCAGTTTTGTTTCCACAAAATATGTTATGCTTCCCACTGTCCACTGTGGGTGGAATATCACTTCTTTTTTGTCGAAATTATTGTGTTTTTAATGTAAAAGAGTATTTTAAATACACTGATAGCAGCTCCATAGGCCGTTGTTCGGAGTCAAAACCCAATTATACACTTGAGATGTGTGGGCTATGCAAATCAGAAGCTGGCTTCACTGAGTTCAATGGATCTCACACCCCAAAAAATGTGCATAGCATTGTTGCAAGGTGACTGGGAGACAGAAGGGCACAAACATCTGCAACCATCATCACTGCACCATGACAGGAGGGGTTAGGGAGGATGTAAATTTTATTTATCTTTTCTCTGTCATTGCAGCCCACAGAATTCAAGATAAATAACCACATAAAAGTAGTTACAGATAGGTAGCCGTGTTGGTCTGCCATAGTCAAAACAAAAAAAATTCCTTCCAGTAGCACCTTAAAGACCAACTAAGTTAGTTCTTGGTATGAGCTTTCGTGTGCATGCACACTTCTTCAGATACACTGAAACAGAAGTTGCCAGATCCTTCTAGATAGTGAGAAGGTGGGGAGGGGTATTACTCAGAAGGGTGGTGGGAATGGGTGATTGGCAGATAGCTGTGATGAGCCTGTTGACGACTCTTAACTACTGCAATAGGTCTTACAGGAAAAAGCAAGGGGTGAGAAGGTGAAAAATGGCTTTGTCATGTATAATGAGATAAGAATCCAATGTCTTTGTTCAGACCAGGTTTCTCCATGGTTTTAAGTTTGGTAATGAGTTGCAATTCAGCAGCTTCTCTTTCCAGTCTATTTCTGAAATTCCTTTGTAGTAAAACAGCTACTTTGAGATCCTGTATAGAATGTCCTGGGAGATTGAAGTGTTCTCCTACTGGTTTCTCTGTCTTGTGATTCTTGATGTCCGTTTATTCTTTGGCGTAAGGTTTGGCCTGTTTGTCCAATATAGAGAGCTGAAGGACACTGTTGGCATTTGATGGCATACACAATGTTAGACGATGAGCAATTAAATAGTCCCAAGATGGTATGTGTGATGTTGTTGGGGCCAGTAATGGTGTTGTCTGGGTGTATGTGGCAGCAAAGTTGGCATCTGGGTTTATTGCAGGCTCTGGTGCCAGTGTCCGTGTTAAGTCTGGTTGTAGTATTATTGTGGGTTAGGAGTTGTTTAAGATTGGGTGGCTGTCTGTAGGCAATGAAAGGTCTTCCTCCCAGAGCTTGAGAAAGAGAACTGTCATTGTCCAGGAGAGGTTGTAGATCTCTGATGATGCGTTGTACTGTTTTAACTTGGGAGCTGTATGTGATGACTAGAGGTGTTCTGTTATTTTCTTTTTTGGGTCTGTCTTGCAGCAAGTTCTCTCTTCACTTCAATCTCCCAGGACATTCTATACAAGATCTCAAAGTAGCTGTTTTACTACAAAGGAATTTCAGAAATAGACTGGAAAGAGAACCTGCTGAATTGCAACTCATTACCAAACTTAAAACCATGGAGAAACCTGGTCTGAACAAAGACATTGGATTCTTATCTCATTATACATGACAAAGCCATTTTTCACCTTCTCACCCCTTGCTTTTTCCTGTAAGACCTATTGCAGTAGTTAAGAGTCGTCAACAGGCTCATCACAGCTATCTGCCAATCACCCATTCCCACCACCCTTCTGAGTAATACCCCTCCCCACCTTCTCACTATATAGAAGGATCTGGCAACTTCTGTTTCAGTGTATCTGAAGAAGTGTGCATGCACACGAAAGCTCATACCAAGAACTAACTTAGTTGGTCTTTAAGGTGCTACTGGAAGGATTTTTTTTTGTTTTCACATAAAAGTACATAACCTAGCCTCAGTAACATTATTAATTACATCATATTCACAGCTCTTCAGGAGGAAGGGAGAATCCAGTGGCAATGAATGCTGTTTACAGTTACACAAAATGAATCTTTCACTGCCAATGAGCAAAGATGCAATTTCTGCACCGATTTCCATTTCTGTTGGAATTCTCCTACGTCTCTGCTTGTAGGAGACCGTGATGGTAAGGCATGCCCTTTTCCTTCCTTGCGGAAGCTCAGCACTGCTACCAACACACCCGAATTTCAGTGGGATTTCAGCTGCCATTCTCTGCCATTTACCAGGGCGTGGGGGGGGGGAGCTTGCACAGGGTTGTGCTTTTAAGCAGCTTGTGTGCAGGATTGCTATTGGTGTATTTATTTTGCATCCCTGGATCCTTTCATTGTGACCCACTCTCTGGTTCCCATGCTTTTGACTTGGTGGGGTCTTTGTTAATGATCTACATTTATTGACTTCTCAGTGTCTAACTCCATTAACTAACAAGTTATTTTCCCTCCTTTCCAGGGAATCATATTGTTCCTAACACATTCTTTGAAAATAAACCTCACTACCCAAAGGGGTGCATATTTGAGAAAGTGCCTCTGTCCTTCATCAAACGTTCCCCCGTGTGTTTAGCTTTTCGTACACATTCACAGATGCACTTTTGAGCTTTGGGTTGGGTGTTTTAACCTGCATATTATCATTGGTTCCTACTGGACATTTGAGTTGCCATGTTATTTACAACATCTGTCTGTTTTGTGCATTAGACATCAGGCATCTAAAGACTTTTGTGCACATGACTTATTACCTATAAATCTGATTATCCTCAGTGGCAATATTCTGTTTCATTAAAAAAATTAAAAATAGAGCAGCCTTCACAAACCTGGTACCTTCCAGGCGTTTTGGACTACAACTCTTATCTGCCATAGCCAACTCAGCTGTGCTTGCTGCAGCTGATGGGAACTGCTGCAGCCCCAAACATCTGGAGGGCACCAGGTTGGTAAAAGCTGACTTAGTGCTTCTACAGATCATGGTTGTTATATTTAGGTTGTATTTTCTCCATAGGTGCATAAGCTGGGGCACATTTTGTTTTAAGTATCAATGTTGTTGTTGTTGTTTAGTCGTTTAGTCGTGTCCGACACTTCGTGACCCCATAGACCAGAGCACTCCAGGCACTCCTGTCTTCCACTGCCTCCCGCAGTTTGGTCAAACTCATGTTGGTAGCTTTGAGAACACTGTCCAACCATCTCGTCCTCTGTCGTCCCCTTCTCCTTGTGCCCTCCATCTTTCCCAACATCAGGGTCTTTTCCAGGGAGTCTTCTCTTCTCATGAGATGGCCAAAGTATTGGTCAGCTTCAGGATCTGTCCTTCCAGTGAGCACTCAGGGCTAATTTCCTTAAGAATGGAGAGGTTTTATCTTCTTGCTGTCCATGGGACTCTCAAGAGTCTAGTATCAATGTTAGCATCTCTCTATTGCTGGATGAAAGACTCCATTTTCACATTGGCAAAAGCTGATCCCCTATGTCAGTGAAAAAACAAAGAAATAACACAAAACAAAAGAATTACCGTGAAAATCCCTGAAAAGAGAAGTAATTGACTATCGAATTGAATTAAATAAAAAAATTAAAAAAATAAACTAGAATTAAACAAAGACTTTACAATATGCCGGCTACAAAACTTGTTTCACTGAACTAATCAGTTTATTTTTTGATTTTTGTTATTTAATTCAATTCTATAGTCAATTACTTCTCCTTTCAGGGATTTTCACGATCCCCTATGTCAGGCATGACCAAACATGGCCCTCCAGCTGTTTTGGGACTACAATTACCATCATCCCTGACCACTGGTCCTGTTAGCTAGCGATGATGGGAGTTGTAGTCCCAAAACAGCTGGAGGGCGAAGTTTGGCCATGCCTGCCCTATGTCATCAAAGAAGCAACATCCACATAAGGGCTACAGGAAGGGGTGTGTGTGTGAAGGAGATCTGGGTGGGAAACAGGCATGCCTCTCTTCTATATTGCTCAAGAACTAGTATAGCATAGTGTGGTTCAGGGATGGGGAAACAGCATCTCTACTAATGATGGTGGACTAGGCATAGGCTATGCTGGCAAGAGCTGATGGGGAGTCCAAGCACACCACAGGTTCCTCATCCCTGGCATAGTAAATAGTGTTAGATTTGGGCACGTGGGACTTAGATTCACACACCCTTTCTGCTAGGACTGCTTTGGAAATACTCGTTCAAATGTCTCCCTGCATTTTGCACTAAGGTTACCTAGCCTTAATGGAAGTGATGCACTAAATAAATTAGAATATGCAGATGTGCGTCCTAGGCCTTTCCCCTGAGTCCTTTAAGAATGAAAAAATCACAGAAACAATAAAGAAGCAGAGCACAGAAAACTCTCTCAGCCATGAAGGTAACCTAGTGTCCCTGGACCAGTCTCTCCCTCTCTCTGTCTACTATTTCTCCTTACACCATATAATAAGTTTACTTGCTTATGTGCTTGCCAACATTCATCTGAGGAGCTCCAGATAGAGTACAGGAGGGTTATTATCTTGAGGATCAACAATCCTGCTCTCTTCTCCCCTCCCTTCCTTACTATATCGGCACAAGTCTGCTATGAAAACTTGGAGGAACTGGATCTTAGTGGTTGGAGTAGCCACTAATTTCACCTTCAGTGATGTGCAGTGGTAGTTAGGGGTCTACAAAGCTTTTGTGGAGCACCACTTGATGCTTTCTGATAATAAGCAAAGAGACTGAACACTATTTCCATACAGGGAGGAGGGGCAGAACATCTATCCATCCATCAATCAATCAATCAATCAATCAATCAATCATGTTTTCCTAAATGAACAGAGTGTGCTCAAGAGATAAATGGAGATCTGTAGCTGGAAGGAGTGATGTTGTCGTGCAGAAATTGATGGCCAATGACCAACCATTCTGGGCATTTAACAGTATATTTTTGGATCTCACCACCACCAAAATAAAAATACAGAGAATTAATCTACTTGATGAGTCCTCAAAAAGAGGTTAGTTGCTAGTAATTTCTAAGGTCTGGGAAATGAAGATAGTTCCAGATCAGAAAAATAGACTTGTGTGCTGTGCTGGATGGATTTATTCTAGTGATAAGTAAGTAGCTATGAATCATGGATGACTGATACTGTGTGAAAAGAGTTTGCTTTCCAAGTCAGTGCAGCTGAACTTATCAGAGGATAAGTGAGATTTGCCATACGACAAGGCAGCTTTTGACACTTTCATTTAGATCCCGAACTTTGGGGGTATATCTTCTGTGATGGCCTATTTAAAGTCAATATGAAGCATAAGCGTTCAAGACCCATGACAGCTTTAAAGCTCAGCCATCTCCAGTGTGTTGGTTTTGCTATTCTATACATTTAATTTTCCTTTTTAAAAAGGGGGGTGGGATCATATTTCTCTGAGCAATCATTTGCTTTTCAAATTATGGCTGCCTAGCTAAGGCTTGTGTACCAGGTGCCATGTAAAATGCATGTTAAGTGGAGATAAAAACCATTTATCCTGCCCTTTAATTAGAGATGTCTCATCTTTACCACTGACAATAGCAGAAAGCAGCTGTGGCAGAGAAGAGATAATAGTGTTAGAGCAGAGAGAAATTAAAGATATGTTATCATATGTTGGCTCTTGCAAAGGATCACCCCTCTACTGCAGAGCTAAGATGGTACTCAGGGAGAACACAGACCTTGGCTCTTGGCCTGACTTGAGAAGATTAATTTTATAGTTATTAAATCCTATATAGGATTTTTATTACAGCGAGGTGCAAGAAGCAGAGTAATGATGTCTCCATTAAAGGTGCAAAAAGCAAGAGGTCCAGGGTTGTTGTGTCAGTAAACAAACATATATTTTTTTTGTCGTCATCTGTGTACTGCTATTAGAGTTGTGGTAGTACTAATTGACTTATGATTAGGGACGGTGAGAAATTCAGTTCCCTTCACATTTAAAGATGAGCTTACCAAATCTGCACTTTCTGAAGCAATGTGTGATACAAAACACAGTCATCCTTTGAAATCCACACTTCTCTGAATTTTGGAGTTCTGTAACCAAGTAGCGTGTACAAAAATGCATGGTGAAAATGACATACAGGAATGTGCTGTATTTATAGAAAATCACTGTGGCGATCACACAGGGTCCCCGGACATTTAACGGTCTATTCTGAGCCAGAGAAGAACATCCCAGGGAAAGAGCAGCTGCTGGATTCACAACAGAGCTGAGCATTACAATAAAGGGTGATCAGGGACAGAGCCTTTTCAGAAGTGTTACCCCAACTGGTCTTGCCAAGGAAGCTTGTGTGGTAGTGCACACTTTATCATTTTGGTGCCATGCAAAAGTTGCTATCCCTTTCTAGGCTTTTCACAGCTCTTTACCATTTTTAATCTTTTCAACTCTTGTGGGGAGGCATTGTACTGAAGATTGTTCTGAGTTGTGCTATAGTTCCACATGCTCTTTCGTGTATTTTTTATTCCTATTTACTTTGAAGGGCGAGGTCAACACTCTAGGAAATAAATGCAGGAAATGATACTGAATGGCGTAATCGTGAATTTTGGCACCATCACCATATAGGGATTTGGTTCTCGTTGACTGGGTTCTCTTTGCTGTCAGGAGCAACTGACCACTAAGAATGGGTGTTATTTTCACTGCACACCCCTGAATGTGCATGCATTTACGCTCCAGAATTAACACCTCCATCCTTCTCAGTTATCATTGGCGTAATGTAAAGGAGTTTTTTCTTTACTTTTGGGGGGGCACGCGTGAATAAGTTTGATTGAAAATTGTATTTATACAGTGCATGGAGCCTTGCAGAATTTTACCCTGTAATTTCAGATTTATGTCCTATGGCTCTAAGCTTTTGAAATCATTTCCTGACTTCACAGAAATAATTTTACATGGTGCAGAGGGGGAATGCAACGTGTACTCTGAGACCACAGCAAGGATTTGCCTTAATGGGCTCATGCTGCTGTTAAGCATAGCTGAGGAATTGTTCCCCTTCTCCAGACTCACAGGATCTTCATTGTTCAAGGAGCAGAGCAAGGTCACTGATACTGCTATACTTGTTAGCTTATGTTGCGTAATAGAGGTAATTTTTTTTTATAGCTATATTGCCCACATTATGTGTGTTTTCACCCCCTTTTTTGTTTGCTGAGTAAATCTCTGCTTGTAAAAGAGATTTCTGATGACTGCTAAAGCAGAGCTGGCATTAAGCAAAGTTAGGAAAAGGTAAAGGACCCCTGGATGGTTAGGTCCAGTCAAAGGCGACTATGGGGTTGCAGCGCTCATCTCGGTTTCAGGCCGAGGGAGCCGGCGTTTGTCCACTGACAGCTTTCGGGGTCATGTGGCCAGCATGACTAAACCGCTTCTGGTGCAACGAAAAACCATGATGGAAGCCAGAGTGCACGGAAACGTCGTTTACCTTCCTGCCGCTGTGGTACCTATTTATCTACTTGCACCGGCGTGCTTTTGAACTGCTAGGTTGGCAGGAGCTGGGACAGAGCAATGGGAGCTCACCTCATCATGGGGATTCAAACCACCAACCTTCTGATCTGCAAGCCCAAGAGGCGCAGTGATTTAGACCACAGCGCCACCTGCATCAAGCATCAGCAAGTTGGTTAGGCATCTGTCAGGGCCCCACACCCCAGTAGCGGCTCATTGAAAAGGGCTTCCTGGAGTGGCTGCAGTGAGGAGGTAGACTCCCTGAAGGAATGGAGCCCATGCAAGATGCCTAATCCGAGGACCCTCCAAAACCTGTAGCTGATGCTGTCTTAATGTCTAGCATATTCCAGGTCAAGGTATGTTTCCTGGAACTTCCTTCTGAGTGCATCTGGCCTTCACTTCCCCTTTAAGCTGGTTGAGACAGATCAGTTAATTCTTGCATATAGCGCTCTTTTGCTCACGGATAAAAGAAAAACTTGGAGAGTGGCATGGGTAGAATAATTCTTAGATCCGGCTCTTGTTCCTTCCTTGGCTTAGTTTTGAATGATCAGAGAGCAGCAAAGTTGCACATCTACCATTCTCAACAACAAGGTTTCTGGTGCAGGGAACTGTGTCATATTCTTCGTATTCTTGGGAACTTGTGGGTTTAAAAGTTGACTTATGACAACATGTAATGGAAGGCTTAAAGCATACCACCAGGAAGTTAGACAAGAACTTTACTGACCATTTCAAACAGCAGCAGGAGTCTCCTGATTCCATCCAGATAGAATTAAGTCCAGTGTCACCGAGTGGTTTGACTTCATAATAATCTATAAGGCGGGCATCTACCTTAAGTTCCAATAGAGTGCTGGAGCCCTGGCGCTTTCTTGAACATCCCAGGTCCTGCATAAAGAAAAGCCATATCTATGCAGCTAAAGTAAAACTGAAAGGACATCCTGAGTGTGGCAAAATGTAGTTCCAGCCTGTTTGTCTCTAGAATGGTCACTAAGAATGCAGAGTTTTGTTGACCTTGTTGTAAGCTCCTTGAGACAGAGAATATAGATTCTGTATAGATGCAATAATGATAATAGAATTCTGCAGTTTTTCAGAAAGTGGTTTTACAGTTTAGTACGTATGTGTTATATTTCGCTAAGTGAACAGAAGGATTTTGAAATGCATTAAAGAAGACAGTTGGTGGAAACGCAATGTTTTGTAATCTTATATGACTATGTATTCCTGCTAGGTATGTGGGCGGCACTATAAAAGGTTTACCAAAGTAAAAGTAAAAAAGATCAAAGGCGCCTTTCGCTCTGCATTTCACCACTGTTCAAAACTCTATGGTCTGAGGAATTTTAATGCGGCCTCCAGATCTTGGAAATAGTTGACTGTGACTAATTATTCCTGGTCTATATGTTTTAAAGGGTGATAACACTAAAGAAGTTCAGATAGGCTGTAGATAAGGATCAGAACAAAAAAAGCAATATCAGGAAAAAACCACATTCTCTAAGGCTGCATTCCTATACTCAGTTGCCTAGATGTAAGTCACATTGAGCTCAATGGTGCTTACTTCTGAGTAGACATGCATTGAATTACACTGCAAGCAGAAAATAATCCATAAGAAGAAACAGAGAATTTTGACAATCCTGTAATGTCTACTCAAAAGTAAGTCCCATTGAGTTACACAACCTAGTGATAACAGACTAAATGATGCAAGGAGGGAGTTGCAGCCCATGATAGGAAATGAACTTTAAATGAATTCAAATCTCCAGGGCCTGATGAACTGCACCCAAGGGTACTAAAAGAGCTTGTAGATTAAATCTCAAAGTCCCTGTCTATAATCTTAGAGAATTCTTTGAGAACAGGTGAGGACCCTGCAGACTGGACTATGATTACTAAGACCCAGCATGGGTTTCTCAAAAACAAGTCATGATAGTGTTACAAGCTTGGTGGATCAGGGGAATGCTGTGGATGTAAATTGATTTCAATAAGGCTTTTGTCAAAGTCTCCCATGATATTCTTGCGGAGGAGCTAGTAAAATGTGGACTGGATGAGGTTAGGTGGATTTGTAGCTGGTTGACTGACTGAACCCGAAGAGTATTCATTAAAGGTTCCTCATCATCCTGGAAAAAAGTGACAAGCAGGGTGCTGCAGGATTCTGTCCTGGGCCCAATGTTCTTCAATGTCTTATAAACAACTTGGATGGATGAACTGAGCCAATGCTCATCAAATTTCCAGATGACACCAAACTTGGAAGGGCAGCTAATGTTCAGCCTAAACCAACAAAATGCATTACAATAGGGACAAATGTAAGGGTTTACCCTTAGGCAGAAAGTGTGTTCTCCCTCATGGAGAGCACAGGTTGCGGGCGGGGCTGACAAGAAACCTCACTGTTACTAGGCAAATGGTTTGGCCATCCTTTAAGCAGGGGCGGGCTGTTACTGGGGAAATCTAGATGTTGCCATTTGTTGATTGACAGCCCTATTTGTTAAATACAATGCTTGCAGCAAAGAACTTCCTCTTTTCGCTGCTTACTTCGGATCACCCGCCCTCCCTTCCCTAATTTTAGGCTGTTTGTTTGACCTTGCTATGCCTGCCATAGGGTCGTCTGCTTTGGGGCAGGGGCCCGGTAGGAATTTTGTCCATTTGGCTGATTAGTGTGTGCCACTTGGTTTTTGCCTACTGTGTAGCAAATCGTCACAACTTGTAAGGTTTGCAGTTAGGCATTGGTCTTGGAATTGGTTGGTGGAGGGGTATGGATTCGGCTGTGCCTGCCCCTCCAAAATGCTGCTGCTGCTTCAAGGGTTTTCCATTAAAGGAACCCAGGGGCTCCCCATGCTTCTGTCCGAAACCCCCTGGCAAGGGGCTAGGGCCACGCAAGCCCCTGGGAGCATTCTGGGGAGAGGTGAGGCATGGTTCCCAGTCCTGTCTCTCTCCCCAGGTGACTTACCCTTCCTGACTTCGCGGGGGGTGCGAATCTCAGAGCTGTCCCTGTGCGGGGACAGTTAGTGCTACCAATGCCTAAGCAACCACTCACATTGCTGTAATTTGAATAAAGTTGTGGCCAAAATTATGCCAAAAACCTTAAACAAAAATTAAGTGTCAATTGTGTTTTTCTTTGGGGGGGGGGTGTCTTGGGGACCTTGACGCGCAAATAGCCAGTTGCACAAATATAAACTGGGGGGGATACTTGGCTTGCCAGTAATACATGTGAAAAAGATCTAGGGGTATTAGTAGACCATAAACTTAGTTGAGAATCCTGCATTGCAGGGAGCTGGACTAGATGACCCTTAGGATCCCTTCCAACTGTACAATTTTGTGATTCTGTGATTCTAGGCAGGTATGGGATTGCAGCCTAAAACAGGGTATGAGGAAGGAAGATTTGCACATATGAAGATATGCATAACCTATTCTAGAAGCAAGACAAACTGAACATGGAAAAAAGGAAGTGTGATTATTGCTTGTAATATATGTAGCTATTTTGGTGCTATTTATTGTATGCCTATACAGCTTGGTGTGACCTAACCACCATAATGAACAAAGATTATCAGCTATGGATTGTGGCCCTCCAAATGTTTGACATGCCTCCCTTGCACTCACCATCTCATTTTCTTGCAGTTGCTGGCAGGATGGATCTATCCTTTCTTTCCACATCACAGAGTCTTCAAGGCACTTACAATTTCAGAATAACAGTTTACCATAAAAGCCATATATGTTGCAAAATGAGATTCTAAAAACCATCCGCCTACAAACAAAGAATACAACAAAACAGGCATTGCAGTTGCATTTGCACAGTGAGAGGGAATCAGATTATTGGTCCTCAAAAGCATGAAAAATAAAACAGAAACGAGGCAGTGATTCCTAAAAGACAAAAGAATCGGATAAAAAGTATCCATCTCTGGCCTTCCCAGAGTAAACCCAATCATAATGCAGAATTTATTTATTCTACACACACACACACAGCAATTTTATTAAAAACATCAAAGTGGTTTACAACAATTGGATCTATTCAATAAAAAACCATGTAAAAGTTCAAAAACATAGATCACCAACTATTACAGAAGGTGTTTTCCAAAGTGCCTGCATAAGCCTACTGGCATAAACAAGTTTTCAGCAAGTGTTTATAGGTTAAAATAGAAGATGCTTGCTAAATCTCCTTTGAAAGAGCACCCCATAGCACTGGGGTGATGACACTGATGGCTCGGTTTCATGTTGATGTCAGATGAGCCTCACCCACTCGGGGGATGACCAACGTCACTCCAGCAGATGATATCAGGGATCAAGCTGAGATATGAAGGTTTATATCCCAGCTTGAATGGAGAGAGACATCTCACTTTCTATGCCTAAATTTATATGCATGTCCTGGGGACAAATGCCATTTCCCCAACACACCCATAATGAAGACTTGGGAGATTGTAGCATTTGATAGAAAGGCCATATTCAAAATATAATGTTGAGATCTGCCGACAGTTAACCAAATTATGAACATCTGAGTAGGTGTGGTTCATTCCACAAGCCTCCATCACCAAAGAGAAGGATGGGAGGCTGATTTTCCATTCCCTGCTAAGAGAAACATGGATATGAGTACCTGAGCTATAGAAGTAAAGGTAAAGGGATCCCTGACCATTAGGTCCAGTCGTAGCTGACTCTGGGGTTGCGGTGCTCATCTCGCTTTATTGGCCGAGGGAGCCGGCGTACAGCTTCTGGATCATGTGGCCAGCTTGACTAAGCCACTTCTGGCAAACCAGAGAAGCGCACGGAAACGTCGTTTACCTTCCCGCTACTTGCACTTTTGAAGTGCTTTCGACCTGCTAGGTTGGCAGGAGCTGGGACCGAGCAACGGGAGCTCACCCTGTCACGGGGATTCGAACCGCCGACCTTCTGATCAGCAAGTCCTAGGTTCTGTGGTTTAACCCACAGCGCCACCCGCGTCCCTGAGCTATATACTCTGCCCTCAATTTCTATCAGGCTGGGGCAAACTTACCCCATCTCATGGGCAAGAACAACATTTTTTGTCCCTTTCCAGCTAAAGTAGAGTTCAATATACCAAACTTAGTAACAAATATGATATTTATATTCCACCCAGAGTAGGGTGACCACATGTGTCCTGCTTTACAGAGGCAGTCCTCTACTTGAAGGAGCCCTCTGCTAAAAGGGGTGTCCAGACTGGTTTTTAAATAAAAAATCATCTATCTGAATTTGCATTGAAAGCATCATATGCAAATCTGCATCCCTTCTTCTCCACTTTTTTTGGCACTCAGTAAGTGCCCATCCTAAACAAGAGGCAGACTGAAGGAACGTTAGGAGGAAATGGGAAAGCCATTTTGCAAGCCACTTGTCCATGTAACACGTTATTGCCTACTTTGAACTTTCATTGAAAGCCGCTGAAAGTCTTCCCACCCATCAGCCCCCTCCGCTTTGAACTATTTGTTCGTTTGGGGACAAAATCAGATATATCAGAATATAAACGGTTCCCTCCAAACAAATCCAAACTTGGAATTTATTCTTTGTGCCCTCTTTTAAGAAATATATATATGTCTTTGTCCTCGCAGGAAGACCACACAGGCTCCGCTCAAGTGGAAACAGCTGCCTCCAGTCTTTAGCACTCGCTTTGAAGGATTGCATCTGTGTCATCAAACCTAAGCGGCAATACCACAGGCTGCCTGTTTACAGATCATTTGTTTAGATGCAGCTTTTGGCAGTCACTGTTTCAGTAGCTACTGTATCTGCCTGACTTCTGGGTGTGCATGCTTCTTGCCCCTGGCACTCTGGGCCATTGTCCTATTCTTGGACAGACTATGCTAGGAAGCGATAAGTAACAACTTGGTTGGATTGCTTAAAAACAGACAAACGCCCCTCTTCACATGGCAACCCTTTCCTTGTATACGGTAAGCAAACCTACCCACGCACTTAAACTTAACTTGTCATTTCAACATGTCATTTTATCATGTATTTGTTTTTTAAACTACTCGTTTTATTTATATTTTGATAAACTTTTATGTCAATTTGTTTTCGCATTTGGTTTTATCAAATCATTATGAGTTTGAGCTGCATTAATTGTTTGCTGGCTTTCCTCTTGCCTTATTTATATGCTATCGTGTTTTTGATACGATTCCGCTGACTGAAATGCTAGCTAATTTTTAACGCCGCTGTTATTCTCGTGAGCTGATTTGAGCTCAGCCTCGTTGTTGGAAAAGCAGACTACAAATACGAATGGAAATCAAAATGCAAACCGGAGGTTTCTGTTGATTAAGTGCTATACAATAAATAAATAAATTATTACAGTGTTACCTCGGTTTACGAACGGTCCTGTTTACGAACTATTCGGTTTACGAACTCCCCAAAACCTGAAGTAGTGTTCCAGTTTGCGAAATTTACCTTGGTCTATGAATGGAATAACGGGACACGGGTGGCGCTGTGGGTTAAACCACAGAGCCTAGGACTTGCCGATCAGAAGGTCGGCGGTTCGAATCCCCGCGACTGGGTGAGCTCCCATTGCTCAGTCCCTGCTCCTGCCAACCTAGCAGGTCGAAAGCATGTCAAAGTGCAAGTAGATAAATAGGTACCGCTCCGGCGGGAAGGTAAACGGCGTTTCCGTGTGCTGCTCTGGTTCACCAGAAGTGGCTTAGTCATGCTGGCCACATGACCTGGAAGCTGTACGCCGGCTCCATCGGCCAATAAAGCGAGATGAGCGCCGCAACCCCAGAGTCGGCCACGACTGGACCTAATGGTCAGGGGTACCTTTACCTATGAATGGAATCCGAATGGTGGAAGGGCATCGGCAGTGGGAGGCCTCATTAGGGAAAGCGGGCCTCGGTTTAAGAATGGATTTGGTTTAAGAACGGACTTCAGGAACAGATTAAGTTCGTAAACCGAGGTACCACTGTAGTTGTATTCTGCAACTCCCCTCTCCTGCTCCCCCAAAGTCTTATTTCTAAGGTGGGATTAAAGGGCTTTCCATATTTGTCTTTAAGAAAATAAGAACATAAAAACAGCCCTCTTGAATCAGGCCAATATCTCACCTAGTCCAACATCCTCTTCTCACCAGAAGCTGGTGGGAAACCAGCAAGCAGAACCCAAGCTCAAGAACATTCTCCCCTCCTATGTTTTCCAGCAGCCAGTGGATAGCCTTCTCCTTTGTGAAGGCATCCAAGTTGCATCCAGAATACTGAAACTAATCAGCACATAGATTGACCTGTAGCTTAGTTAATATAAACACACACATACACACTGCTTGCCTACAAGGATGAATTTCATCACTACTTCCCAGATATACATTTGGCACGCAACCAGAGTTTCAATGCCAACAATGTTAGGAGCATATGTCAGACCCTCCTAGTGTCCCTATTTTCCAAGGACGTCCCTGATTTAGAGAAGCTGTCCCAGTTTCTGATTTGATCCCGGAATGTCCCACTTTTCCTTAGGACGTTGGAGAAATGTTGGAGTGTATGGAAGGATGTCCCTGTTTTCATTGAAGAAATCTTGGAGGGTATGGAGCTTTCCATCCCCTGAGCTGTCTGAAGGCAATACTGTATAGGGGAGGGGTGTTTTACGTTTAATGTCTTCTTATATTTTTATATATTTTGGAAGCCACCCTGAGTGGTTGGGGCCCCGCAGTAAGATGTGTGGGGTATAAATAGTAATATTATCCTTATGGAATGGGATGTCTCTATTTTCATTGGAGAAATATTGGAGGGTATGAGATGGGATACAGTGGTTTAGAGCAGGGGTTGGCAACCTAAGGCCCATGGGCCACAAGCGGCCCATGGGGGTTGTTTAACCGGCCCATGGACCCCCCCCCACACCCACTCAGTTCGCTCCCATGCACAGCCCTAAACCAGTGCGAAGCAGAGTGGAGACCTCCTTCTGCAATGCTGGCCGGCTTCCCATTGGCTGCAGGAAGCTCCTGCAGCCAATGGGAAGCTGTGCACACCTCCTCCACGCCAGAAGGAGTGCCGGAAATAGCGTTTGCGCATGCATGCACATGCACTCCAGCCCACCGCAGGGTCTGCAGGACCATGAACTGGCCCAAGCCACAAAAACTTTGCCGACCCTTGGTTTAGAGCCTCCAAATTTAGGGGTTTGGGCTGGTTACCACAGCTAGAATTTGTAACCTAAAGTGGATGTGAAAAGAAACCTCTGCTGTACAGTATAATGTCTCAGGGCTGGCCATGGCATTTGTGAGGTGAATGTTGGGAAAGTAGTGAAAAGGTGTTGGAGGACAGAGCTGGGTGTTCCAAGCGGCCTATCCTAAACTCCCTAAGGAAGCCTGCTGCTTTCCGGTGTTGTGTAAGATACCGCCACCTTGCCAGTGCGGAATAAAACTCAACTGTCAGTCCAGTACATGGAACTGAGGTAGAGATTTTATCCCTCAGGCTGCCAATTAGCTACCAGCCTAAGTTCAGGGTTCTGGTTTGGGTGTATAAAGTCCTACAAAACTCGGGACCAGGATACCTGGAAGATCGTCCTTATATATCAAATCAATCACTGCGCTCTGCGGGTGAGGGCAGATAGTGCTCTGTATAATGTAGGAATGGAGCCTTCAGTGTTGTGACCCCAACAATAGCCATCACCTTGAATATTTGTTTGGGGTGTGTGTGTATCTAATTTTTATTACATTTTCTGTTTTACAATTTAAAATACTCATTTTTGCATCCTTAAGATATCAAGGACTTCCGTTCTTCTCTTTCCATGGTTCATTTTACATATCATAAATCCCTGCATATTTTACAAAAACTATACCATTCAGTATTCCATTATTACATCCATCAAAATGGTCACCTTGAATATTTGACGGTTGTCATCTGTGTCTAGTCCTTTTAGCACCTGCTGAAGACCTTCCTCTTTCAACAAGCTGAGATCCCTCGCTGTCTGCGTCCGTATTGGAATTGTATGCCGCTTGGGGCTCCTTTGGGAGGAAAAGTGCAATATAAATTAAATAAATAAATAACATGCATTGAGCCAGCCCTGGAAAAATGTCCTGCAAGGGAAAAGGGTCACTAACTCTCAGAGTTGATCCAGTGGCTATTGCTTGCGTTTTGTTTTGTCCAGAATTCCTTGCTGAACAATAGGAGGGCACACCTGAGTACTGGTGGCTTTATCTGGTGGTGGGAGTAGCAATAGTCAACCAAGGATGCCCCCTGCTAATGACAGATCTGTGTGCATGCTTGTAGTGCCTGCTATTTTCCAGCACTGGTGAAATAAACCAGTATGCAATTAATCTAACTTCCCCAACAATGGGAAAACAACTATAAATAGAAGTTAAGAGTGTGAGAATTGAGTAATTTCTTGAATATGTAAACGCAGTACAAACTCTTTATGATTAATATTTGATAAATTCAAAGGTGAGAGCTGAGTAGAGAAATGCCACGTGGAGATAAAGAAACTAATGTACTTAAGGACCCTATATAGCTGTGTTGAGAATTAATGGGAATGTTTCTTCCTTAATTGATAGACCAGTGCAATATGAAGATGAACTAATGGAGGTATCCTAGCAACTGTATTTTCATAACAAGCAAGGCCTGCAAGATTACAGCAAATTTCAGCTGCGTTTGATTGATATAAAAAGGCGCGGGCAGATTATTTTAGCTAATAAAAATAGCAGGGAGTAAATTTGAAATGCAGAAATCGGATATTGCCTTTAAAAGGAACAGCAAGTCTATTTCAAATTGTGGATTTCATTTCTAATGGGCATTCTGGTTGGAGTGCTTTGCCGTTTTTAACACAGCTTCCTAACTTTGAAACTATTTTGGTTTTCCTTCTGCTGTCTAAGGCATTTGGCATGTTCTGTCCGAGCTATGATCTGCTCAAACCTGCAGGAAATGTTTCTTCTTTTCAGTGGTTGGCTGGATCAGGCTTAGAACTTGATGCAAACAAGGTTGAGGATGGAGACTAAGCATTGGAATTCAGCATGGAACTATGACGAACATTCTGTCTGTGCAAGCAGTTTAGCTTGCCAGCTGGAACATTCCCCTCTCTCCAACCCTAAATGCTGTTCTGGGGGTTCTCCTGACCCCTCTCAGCCAAATTTGGAAGTTGGGGGGGGGAGAGAGAGTGAGGGGAAGCCCTCTTGAACAAATGAAAGTACTTGTGCAGGTCTCCTGTGGGCAAAGTATGCTAACTGAATCTTGCCCGGCATGTAAAAGGGATGAGGAATGTGTGGTCTTCTCAGTTTTGTGTGAAATGAATGGAATCATGAAATTGGAGAGCAATTTCCCCCCTCTTTAATCATGTCTACCCTGAGGGGCAGTCGCTCTCCAGGGTATCAGTCAGGGCCGGCCTGCTCATGGGGCAGGCTGAGGCAGCTGCCTCAGGAGGCAAAATCCAAGGGGCTCTCCTATGAGCACCCTACCTACAGAATGATTGGTTTTCTCGAATGCATTTTGGCAGTTTTAATTTATCAATTACCTGATTAATCAAGTAAATCTAATATGGCTAATCAACTAAGATTCATTTAATCAAGTTATAGTTGTAAGTAAAAAGCTTAAAAGCAGCCTATTACCAAAATTAAAGGATAAGTAAGACGCCGTGCATCTGTCCAAGAGGAGTTCCTTCCCAAATGCAGCCCTTTTCCTCAATTAGAATAAATAATAACTACTAACTTAAATGCATGTAAGGGCTCATTGGCACACTGCATGGGGGCTAGACCTCTTCTCTGATTCAGGGGATCTCAGTTGTTGGGGGGGGGGGGGAGAGAAGTATGTTCCACCCCGATCCAGTCTTGCTGATTCATTTGATCTGGCAAAGCTGAAGCCCGTAAGTGTTTGGCAATGGGCTGAAATTGGCTCTTGTTGTAAAAGTGAGTTTGCCATCGCAAACAACCTGATAATTTATTTACTGAAAAAGAAGCAGTTTGTTATGTATTGGTGTAATAAGATGCAAGAAAATATCTAGTCATACACACACACACACACACACACACACACACACACACACACACACACAATTTAGAGAACAATGTAATGTCATCTAGTTCAACCCCCTGCAATGCAGGTAACTTTTGCCCAACATGGGGCTTGAACCCATGACCTTGAGATTAAGAGTCCCATGCTCTACCAACTGACCTATCCCATAAGTGTGCATGTTCTTGATCTTTGAGCAGCTTCCTTTCTTCTCTCCCCAGGACCTGCTCTGACCAACATGCAACGATTTTGCTATATTGCCTCTTCTAAGGCAAGCGAGTATTTAACAAGTCTTGTTTACTGCTCAGTACTTTATAGTCCTTATGCAGCATTGACAAAGGAGCAAGCAGTGCCGCAATCTTCCACTCTTACAGATTGCTCTCCTGCAGGAGGACAATGGAAGAATGTTGTGGATTGACACAGAACGGAGGTTTTTTGTTTTTGTTTTTGGTTCTCATTAAGTAAAGAATGTGAGCAGCATAAATATACTATAAATGGTATGCAGCACATGAATCACTAGAACAGCAGGAGAGTAGATGCATGGAATATCAAGGCGCAGAGTAGGAAAAATACATTCTTTTTTTTTTTTCTTTCAAAAAATGAGAAATGGTTGACAAATTTATGAGAAATCTTTCTTCCCAAGAAATCTTACGTGGTTTTCTGATCCTGGACTGGTTCCCTGGATGCGACTTGCTGCTTTAAAAAAGCAAAGTCGTTTCTTGGCATCATTTTATGGCTCACATAAGTAAACTGAAGACCCATAACTTGAATTCTGAGACTCACCTTGGTAGTACTCAAGTAACCTATCTATGGAATCAGGAGTAACTGATCACCCCATTAGGACTAGGGAAGCAATTATTTCCCAGCTGAGATTAGGGCAAGGTGTTGTAAAGGAAAGCAAGGGCTCCTGCATTTCCAATAGTTGCCTAGAAAACAAAATTTCATTTCAGAAATTCAATTTCCCTGAACCTCCTGTTGCAACGCCCCCCCCCCATCAGTGATTGCTTTAAGGCTTCAAGGAGCTGTCTCCCATCGGTTAAACCTCCTCCCTTCCCAAGGTGAGTGTTTTTTATAATAGCTGAGGGAAGTAGTAGCAGGTAATGACATTATATACTCCCACCCCAGGCCAGGTATCCTTAGCTTTCCTGTGTAGGGGAGAAATGGCACAGGGATCACAAACTCAAAGGATTTTGCAAGCTGCATGCTTGTTCAGCACCTATTAACCCCCCTGAGATTTTGTGGATCCTCAGTTTTGTGAGCTGAGCAGGGTGGTGCTCAGTCACCCCTAAAGCTAACCTCATTTTTAAAAAAGGCATTAGCAAAGCATTTCCACAATAGGCAAAATGGGGATAACAATTTACCCCCAAAGCAAGGGGCACGAGTGCACGGCATCCTTTTACCTACTTGCATCTCTTCTTTCCTGGAAGGCTTATTTCAATGCCACTGTGCTTATTTTTAAATGTCCATAGCCAGTTGTTTGGCATATCTGCATCTATCTATCATCCATCTATCGGATAATTCCCATCAAATGGTGGTTGATTTGAAAACACTGTTGAGTTAGCCTCGTAACATTTGAATGTTGCCATTAAGACTGCAGTGCTAAGCCCTTCTTCATCCAGATAGCCTTAACTATCTGGAAAGCATTATTAAATGTGATTGAATTACTTAGTTTCATTATGTACGATGTATGCAAAATACTTTCTCCAGTATATTATAGTGTGTGTGTGTGTGTGTGTGTGTGTGTGTGTAACAGTCACGAGAAGCATTTAATGCATTCTGTTTAGCAGTCACAATACCTTTGCAGGAACAATTGTTAATGCTAGATTAATCACCCAAATGTTTTAGCAAAGGCTGAGAAGTCTTATCCTCTAATCTGAAAGACTGCATAACCATTTTTTATTTGGGGAGCTTGCACAATGCTGCGATGGCTTTGTAACCATTAAACAGTGTGAATGAATAATACTCCAGAGCAGCTTGTAGCCCATTTTATCTGGAGATCTCAAAGTGCTTTACAGAGATAGGGAATTAGGGAGAGTAATTAGATCGTTTGTATTTCTCTGTCATTGGTATATATTGCCAAGACAGGCATTTTTAGGGGTGGTTGGATGTCCCCCCCCCCCCCCCCCGCTGTGTTGTCTAATGTAGCTTTAAACATTTGAAACCCTGGTATTTTCCACCGTTTAAAAAAAGTATTGTTTTTATTATCTAGTTATTACTGAAACTTAGAATTCATTTTACATGAATTCCTGATCACATATTGATGTGCATTCTGTGCACTCTTCTTAAGAGCAATGTTGGCCAAAATATAGGGGATTTCTATGTCTGCCTATTCTCAGCCAATCCCAAATTCCACCCTTCATACCTTTGAATAGATACCTGTTGTTAGGGGTCTGTCCTGTGGCTTCCAGAAACTGGCATTCAGAAGCACCTATGGAGGCAAATCAGCCCAATGATAGTCTTATCCTCCGTGAATTTGTCCAATCCACTTTTAAAGAAGAGTTTGGATTTAATATCCCGCTTTATCACTACCTGAAGGAGTCTCAAAGCGGCTAACAATCTCCTTTCCCTTGCTCCCTCACAAGAAACACTCTGTGAGGTGAGTGAGGCTGAGAGACTGAGTGTGACTAGCCCAAGGTCACCCAGCAGCTGCGTGTGGAGGAGCAGGGAATCGAACCCGGTTCACCAGATTACGAGACCACCGCTCTTAACCACTACACCATACTGGCTCGCAATAAGCCATCCAATAAGGTGGCCATTGTTGCCTCTCATAGTTCCATAGTTTAACTATGCACTGCATGAAGTACTTCCTTTTATCTGTCTTGATTCTTCTGATGTTGGAAAGCTTCCACAAGCCATGTGAGAGGGAGCAAAAACCTCTCTCTTTCTTTTGTATATAATTTTTATTACATTTTCTGTTTTGCAATTTAAAATACACATTTTTACTTCCTTAAGATACCAATGCCTTCCCTTCTTCTCTTTCCATGGTTCATTTTACATAACATAAATCCCTGCATATTTTACAAAAAATATACCATTCAGTATTCCATTATTGCATCCATCTAAACTTATTATTTACACTGTTGAGTTTATCTTAATGGTGCCAGCGGTTTCAACTTTACACAATTATTTCTCATATATTCAATAAACGTTTTCCAATCTTTTCTAAACGTATGTTCTTCTTGTTCTCTTATTCTGTATGTTAAGTCTGCAAGCTGCACATATTCTGTCAACTTAAGTTGCCATTCTTCTTTGGTTGGGACCTTGCTGGTTTTTCCATTTGGGGGCTAATGAAACATGGGCCACAGTAGTAGCATACATAAATAACCTTTTTTGACACCTGGGAATTTCAGTCTGAATTATCCCCAACAGAAAGGACTCTGGTTTCTCGGGAAAGTGCGTTAAAACTTTTTCCCCCAATTCCTTATGGATCATTTCCCAATACTCTTTTACCCTTTTACAAGTCCACCACATACGAAAGAACATTTGGAAGGAAAAACCTTTCTCTGTCCAATTTTGTCATGCCACGGATAATTTTATAAACTTCTATGATGGCACTTCTCTGTACCTATGTACATAAATAACTGAGCAAAATCAATCAATAAATGTGCACTCTTTCACACAGCACATTTGTGCATGCGTAGCTCAGCTTGCATCTGTGTTCAGTGTAACATGTGAATGAGCTTGTAGTATGCCAGGATCTAATTCTTAATTGGGAAGAAGGATTCAAATGTCAGAAACGCAGTCTGGCACAATGTAAAGAGGCTCCACTGAATCAAGAAAACACACAGGAGTCTCATAGCTCTGCAGTCTTGGCTTTCAAGCTTGCCTCCAATCTCATCCTGCATTTGCCGCTTGCTTTGTGGGGCCATGTTAACCGGGGCGCACCTGGGCATTTCATATACAACACTGATTGATAACAGTGACCTACATTTCTGGCAGCCTAATATTGCCCAGCTGTTGGAGAACCTCCTTTTGTATATTGTTCATAAAACAAGCTGCTTTTTGAAATCGCTATAGTCTTCTTTTGCGCTTGGTGTAGCCTGACATCCTTCAGCTGGCAGATGGCAAAAATGGAAAGAGACTTTAAAAAAACAGAGGGGGGAGGGAACCTGAGTCAACTTGTCATTACTCAAGTGATAGCGAACTTGCCGGGGTAAAGCAGTACCATTCTTTCTGAAATTACCGAATTGCTCCTTTATTCCTCCCTTTGCCCCTGCCAGTCCTCCCCCTCTCACTCGTACACAGGTAATCTTCAATGTCTTGGCTTAGCTGTTATGATTCCATCTCTGTGCATTCCTTTTGAAACGTGATTGGCCAGGATGCATTCTTCTAGCATTGACAGCTAAGAAGCAGGAGTGCAAGTGAAAGAACTAATCAGCTCGCAGAGCCGAGGAATGAGCTAGCGGCTTGGAAATCGAAGCCTCCCACTACCCTGTTTTCCTCCCCCACACAAACACACATGCTTTTCTGTAGGCTAAGCTGAAGTCGAGCATGGTCTCTAAAGAAGATGCATTTCTCAAGCTCTTCTACGCTTGTTGGTGTCCTGGGAAGAAATCCTGCCTGCTCTGGAAGGCCAGAATGAGAGGGCTTTCTCTAGGTCCTACACAGCAGGGGGGCAACAAGAGATAAGGCCTTCTCAGGGTTGCACCAACATTGTGGGACATCTTGCCCCCAGGGAGTGCAGTCTCTCATAAACACATAAGAAGAGTGCTGCTGGCTAGCCAAAGGCCTATCTAGGTCAGCATCCTCTTCTCAAAGTAGCCAACACGATGCCTATGGACAGACCCTTCAACTGTCTCTATTCTCTAGGGGCAGTCCTGGATTTACAGAAGCTGTCCCATTTTCTTATTTGATCCCAGAATGTCCTACTTTTCCTTAAGACCTCTCTATTTTCATCAGAAAAACGTTGAAGGGTATGTGGAAAGCCTACAAGCAAGACCTGAGTGCAACAGGACTCTCCCTGAGTCCCACCAGCTGCCTTTTTCCTCCATGAATTTGTCTAATCCTCAAAATGGCAGCCATCACTATCTTTCAAGGGAACTGATACCACAGTTTAACTATGTGCTTGTTGGTGAAGATATTTCTCCTGCAGCAGGATTTTGCCTCCGAAGCATTTGCTGCAAAGATCATGTTTTATCTGTGTTCTCTACCCTCGTCACATAAGCACTGTGGTGCACAGGAACTAGAAGGACAAGAAATACAACATTATATATATATAAATAAATTGGTGTCCCTGTCGATGATTTCTTACTATGACTCACTTTGCCTAAAGGTAGGACCACCCCTGGTTTGAATGTACTTTGATGTGAGGCACATATCAAACCGCTCCATATATCTTAGATAAAGCTAAAACCCTGAAAGCGGACAGCTTTTCCTCTTTTTTTAAGTTACTAAGTGCTCAGTGGGAAGCTCTCTTTTTCCTTGGAAGCGGAGAGTTGAGCCAACATTTCCTGCAAAGTCAGATGTTACAGACATCACTGGAAAAGCACAGAGGGCCAAACGCTGCAAAGCGTAACAAGTCTGAGGCGGTGCAATCTTGTGTGTGTTTACTCGCAAGTAAGTCCCACTGTGTTCAATGGGACTTGGTCTCTAGTAAGCATGTATTTGAATGAAACAAGGAGTGGCCCCGAGACCATATCACACTGGTCCTGAAAGACCTACATTGGCTCCCAGTATGTTTCTGAGCACAATTCAAAATGTTGGTGCTGACCTTTAAAGCCCTAAAGGACCTTGGCCCAGTATACCTGAAGGAGTGTCTCCACCCCCATCGCTCAGCCCAGACACTGAGGTCCAGCGCCGAGGACCTTCTGGTGGTTCCCTCACTGTGAGAAGCAAAGTTACAGGGAACCAGACAGAGGGCCTTCTCAGTGTTGGCTATTTGCAGACTAGTTACACTGCAGAAGGCTTGCTGGGGAGACCACACATTACAAGGAACGCAAAATAACTTTAGCTAGATTTTAATAACAAAAACTCCTTTTACATTAATTATAATATATCAATAAGCATGACCCATCCATCCACCAACCCAACCACCAGGGTACTGAGAGAGCTAGGTGCTGCTCTTTATAGACTATACCCAATTGCTGACACAGCTTAATTAACACAACTTAACAGCACCTGCTATACTGCTTCACAGCTGTAAAACTAGGTCACGCTATTTGCTCTGGCCCTTAAAGACATACACATCTTGTGCAACAATAATAAACCTTCAAATTTAAAGAGACCATTCAACACTCGGTAGTGGCACCCGCCCTGTCGATTGTCCTCCCATCAGATGTCAAGGAAATAAACAACTATCCGACATCTGAAGGCAGCCCTATTTAGGGAACTTTTCATGTTTGATGTTTTATCATGTTTTTAATATTCTGTTGGGAGCCACCCAGAGTGGCTGGGGAAACCCAGCAGGATGGGTGGGGTATAAATAAATTATTATTATTATTATTATTATTATTATTATTATTATTATTATTAAGCCACTTCCGGCCTGCCCAGGAGGTGGGGTTGCGGGCTTCACGCCCACCCCACATGAGCGGGGGCTGGTCCCAGCCCCCGCGAGAGCAGGGGAATCCCGGTCAGGTCTGTCCCCCCCCCAGCCAGCCAATCAGCTGGCTGGCTGGGGGGCGTGGCCTGCCCTATTTAGGGCCGGCACGGAGGGGGCTCGCCCTCTTTTCGCCGGCTCGCCCCCACGTTTTCCCACCCTCCCTCCCTTTAGCTAGGCTTAGGTAGGTCATTGACTTTGCTATGGACTTCGGTCTGTCGCCGCAAGGGGCATGGTAGGAATTTTTCCCAATTGGCGATTTCTGGCCTTTTGGTTTTTTGCCTACCTCGTAGCAACTCGTCACAACTTCTCGGCATTGGCGGAAGGCATTGGTAAGAAGGGGTTAAGAGGATGTGGGGGGGAGGAACGCCATCACCTCCCCCCAGTGACCAAAGGGTGGTCCGTTAAAGGACTCCGGGGGGCGTGGCCCTGTCCGAAGCCTATGGAGGTGAGGGCCAAAGGCACGCCCCAGCGCGGTGACCCGGGGGAGCTCCTCCTAGTCGACATGCCTCGGCAGGAGACTCCCCCAATATAAGGTTAACCCTTCCCCGTGTCTCCAGCAAATGGGCTGGAGCCGGATAGTCGTTACGACCAATGCCTAAGCCAATGCCTCTCATTCCTGAATTCAATAAAGTTGTGGCCTAATTCGCCCAATTAACCTTAAATTATGGTGTCTCGTGTCTTTATTTATCCTGGTGGGGGGCGGGAACTCGCCACGCAATTATACCACCACCATACATTAGGGATGTAAGTTCAATGTTTTAACTCTGATTAACCAATAACCTTGGCACTCTGAACTTTCTTCTCAAAAATGTTTTCACGGTATGAGAAAATTAGGGGTCTCCCCACCCCCCCACCCCCGATTCATGGCTCAGTTCATATAGTCTTTGTTGTTGTTGTTTTGTTGTTTAGTCGTTTAGTCATGTCATGACTTTTCGTGACCCCATGGACCAGAGCACGCCAGGCACTCCTGTCTTCCACTGCCTCCCACAGTTTGGTCAAACTCATGCTGGTAGCTTCGAGAACACTATCCAACCATCTTGTCCTCTGTCGTCCCCTTCTCCTTGTGCCCTCCATCTTTCCCAACATCAGGGTCTTTTCCAGGGAGTCTTCTCTTCACATGAGGTGGCCAAAATATTGGAGTCTCAGCTTCAGGATCTGTCCTTCCAGTGAGCACTCAGGGCTGATTTCCTTAAGAATGGATAGGTTTGATTTTCTTGCAGTCCATGGGACTCTTGAGTCTCCTCCAGCACCATAATTCAAAAGCACCAATTCTTTGGCAATCAGCCTTCTTTATGGTCCAGCTCTCACTTCCATATCAAATCCTTATCCCAGTAAACTATCAGGGTTAACAATGAATTCAACTTTCCCATATGAAGCTATCTCTCAGAAACATTTCTCCGTGCTGCACATTCAAAGTTCCCTTTTAAGGCACTTCATACAGCAGTTCACATTGAGGTTGATCCTTGTGATCCCATTCACGGTCCAGTGCACACGAGCAAACTGTCTCCTTTGGCATGCTGCTTTGTGGCACTCCTTCAAGGTGAGTGCAAAAACTCCCAAGCAAGTGTGCGCCAAGATGGCAAGGGGGGAGTGATGCTCCCAGCCAGCTGTTTTGCTGCTTTTGATCATCTACTGAAACACCATTTTAAATTACCTGTCCCTGAATAAATTAACTTGCACTTTAAACAGTGTAATTATGTTTCTTCTTTCTTCTTTTTTTCCTGTTCATTTCTCCTGAATTTGAGGGGGAGGAAAGTACTCCCTGCTCCTGGATTTGCCATTGAAAGTGTGGTGGGAAGTAGTAAGCGGTTGCTATGAATTAATTCAGATTAGCTAATTTACTGAATTAATTTTTTAAAAATATCTGAATGACACATGAAAGTAGTTCTTAGAAGTTCTGGGTAAACGGAGTTCTTTATTTTAATGGAACTCTGGGTGATTTTTAATTCAATTCTTCTATTATATATATATATATATATATATATATATATATATATATATATATTCCTCTGACCTTAATTCTTCTGCTCAGTGATTTCATGATTACTCTTTTATTGTATATAAGGATGGAGGAGAAATTAGATTCCATTCACATCTAAAGACAAGCCTACCTAATTTGTACTTTCTGAAACAATAAGTGAATTGAAGCACAGAAATCTTTTGAAATCTGCACATATCCCAGTTTGGCAATGCAGTTCTCCAGCCAAGTAATGTGTACAAAAATGTATGTAGTAGGGCAAACAGTGAATAAAAAGGTACCTATTTGCAAAAACGGTATCAAATGCAATGCATTATGAAAAATTGTATATTACTAATATAATGTGTATACAGTATTAGGAGTATATTGTATCAGAAAATGCTGATGAATTTTCATGAAGCTTATCATCATCATCATCATCAACCAATGTGGAAATGCAGAGAACTAAACTTTAGATGGGAGGAAGCAAGAAACTCAGAGAAACTGAAATTGACAGATTTGCCCATTCCTAACTGTATATTTATGACATTTTCTTGTGGTTGATGTTCAGCCTGGAGAAGAAGTGAGTGGGAAGAGATATGATGCCATCTTCAAATATCTTAAGAGCTTTCACATGGAAGATGGAGCAAGCTTGTTTTCTCCTGCTCCAGAGGGTAGGATCCAAACCAATGGATTTAAGTTATAAGAAAGGAGATTCCGACTAAACATCAGGAAAAACTTTCTGATGTTAAGAGCTGCTCAACAATGGAATGGACTCCCTTGGAAGTTGGTGGACTTTCCTTCATTGGTGGTTTTTAAGCAGAGGTTGGATGGCCATAGGTCAGGGATGCTTAACTGAGATTCCTGTTCTACATGACCCTCAGGGTCCCTTCAAACTTTATGATTCTATGGTTCTATGATTTTACTGTTGTCAGGAGAAGAAAAAGCTAAGGAGTAAATCCTACGGAAATCCGGAGTCGAGTCCCTAAGACGGCTGAATGATGCTTTGTATGCCTCCGTCCAGCAACTCCTGCAGCGAAGCTGGTGTCAAATGTATTGTTCTGTTTTCCTTTGGACCATATAAGTGAGCCCAAGAGAGGGGGGTCTTGTTGTCTGGGCAATCCAGGACCTCCATACACACTGACCAGGCTTGTGCCCCAGGGATGTCACCTTGATGCTGATAACAGTTGTTTGACTTCACCCCTGGAGGCGCACTCCATTGTCTCTCGAGACAGATGAATGCCACCAACAACTGTTGTTGCTTAGGTGAAAAGCCGTAAATAAAATTAGGGGGAAACTCCAAAGGTTCCAGCCCAAAGGCTAACAGGAAAGACATAAGTAAAGAGAAAGGGACAGAGCAGGGTGTTTCTCTTCCAAACTTTAATTAAATGCCCAGATCTCTTGCAGCACCCCGATAGATATCCCCACCTTAATCTGATGCATGGGCCATTTATCACCTGTCTTTGGAATCCTACTGGAAAGATTAAGTCTAATGGGTTCCTGAGCAAACACATAAAACTTAACTTCCCTATCAGTCATGAAGTGGTGGGAAGACAGAGTTAGGGCTGTCTTTCATCGCTGCAATATTTATAGCCAAACAAATGAGCATTGCAGCTTTGTAAAATCCTAAATTTGTTGCCAGACAGAATCTGGAGATTGTTTTGCATGTTTTGATTAAATGCAGATTCTGTAATTCTTTTCCCTCTTACACAAACCAGCCTCTTGAGTTAGGCCTTGTTCTTTATTTTATTTTCTTTATTTCCTTTTAGGAATCTATGGTGAACAAGACGCCAAATAAACGACCCGTGTCACAAAGACTAAAGAGCCACTTTGTTCATGAATATAGCAGGTCACTTAAATTAGCTATATACAACAACTAATTTAGGCCAATTATAGATCTTTGGTTCAAACGGCCATCTCAAGAGAAATAATAATAACAACAGTAATAAATTGTGCCAATGTTCTAATATCATGTGGCTCTTCGAAAACCAAAATGGAAGAACAACAATGAAACATCATCTAGCTCAGGCACATGAAATGCAGAATGTGATACATCTAGATGCCATGTAAGATCCTGCTTATAGTTGGTTTGAAAACAATATGTTTGGATGTGGAAGTACTTAGCATTCCATCCAAGTTCAGCACCTCTTTGTGTATTCTTAATTCTCTTGTTTAAATCAGTGGAACTTAAAAATACAGTGGTACCTCGAGTTACAAACACCTCAGGTTACAAATGCTTCAGGTTACAAACTCCGCTAACCTGGAAGAGTTACCTCGAGTTGAGAACTTTGCCCTAGGATGAGAACGGAAATCGTGTGCTGGCAGCGCAGTGGCATTAGTGAAAGCACGCCTTTAGTTAAGAACAGCTTCAGGTTAAGAACGGACCTCCGGAATGAATTAAGTTCGTAACTAGAGGTACCACTGCATTACATTAGGGACTAGAATTCAGAAGTGGATCGCTGGATGCGGCAGAACTGCTATGCTAGCTTCTTAGGAGGTCAGCTACTGTTGCTTCCAGCAGGGAGAGGGGGCATCAGCAGGGAGGTAGAAACACTCCAGCAGAGCCAATCTGGTGCTCCTGCCAATGCATTTGCACTGTGCCAACTTCCTTGCCACCTTCCCTGTCTCCTTCCAACAGCACCTTACAAGGGATGCTAGCGTAGCAACTTTGCCCACCCAGCAAGTCACTTCTAGGCTAGATCATTGTCCCTTGCTAATGTTGCTGCAATCTCACCGGAAACTTTCATCTTGATAATCATTAGCTGTTGACATTACCTTTATACAGCCTTTGTATGAATGCTCCCATGCATGAAAATGCTAGCTAACCCCTTATCACATAGCAACAAAAACAAAAGAAGGTCTGGAGTTCAGTAGCAGAACATATTCCATGCATGGAGAAAGTCCCTGGTTCAGTCCTCAGCAACTTCAGGTAGGGAGGGGGAAATCCCATTCCAAAACCCAACAGTATAGACAAGACTGAGCTATATGGACCAATGGTCTGACAGTATAAGGCAGATCCCATGTCCCTGAATCAGGGGTAGGATGCCAGTGCCCCTCTAGGTGCCATTGGCCCATCAGTCCCAGCCAATGGTTAGGGCTGTTGAGGTTTGTAGTCTAGCTAAACACTGGACAAACCACAGATTCCCCACCCCCCACCCCTAAACACTTGTCTTCTACTCAGGAAGAAGAGGATCATGACTGCTTACAGCATTCTCCCCGTTCCATGCACATTCTGCAGTAACATTCTGCAGTAAAACAAATTTTACCCGGCATAAACTTAATAAAATGAACAAACCTCAATGAGTTGCACTTGTTAATTTCAATGGGCTAGCATTGAATAGAACCCTTTATCGGAGCATAATTACCCAACCAAAGTTAAGCCCTTAAGAGTTCCGTTGATTTCAGCTAGAGAATTGAGAATGCACATTGCTTGGAGAGTTCTTTGATTAAGCAGTTTATAAATCCTTCTAAATATATAAAATAATCAAAAACAAAATTGCTGTTAATGATAATAATGGGTTATAATGACCATTGAGCATTATTTTACAGCTACATTAAATATTAAAATAAGGAGAACCATCTGAGCAGATACCTGTGTTCATGAGTATAAAGGTAAAGGTAAAGGGACCCCTGACCATTAGGTCCAGTCGTGGCCGACTCTGGGGTTGCGGCGCTCATCTCACTTTATTGGCCGAGGGAGCTGGTGTACAGCTTCCGGTCATGTGGCCAGCATGACTAAGCCGCTTCTGGTGAACCAGAGCAGCACACGGAAACACCGTTTACCTTCCTGCCAGAGCTGTACCTATTGATCTACTTGCACTTTGATGTGCTTTCGAACTGCTAGGTTGGCAGGAGCAGGGACCGAGCAATGGGAGCTCACCCTGTCGCGGGGATTCAAACCGCCAACCTTTTGACTGACAAGTCCTAGGCTCTGAGGTTTAACCCACAGCGCCACCCGCGTCCCTTGTTCATGAGTATACTATTGTCAAAATATGACTGTTTGCTCCATTGATGCAGACAATGGGAAGCCCTCTGAGGCAAGGATGTGGGTCTGAGCAGCTGGATCTTGCTGAGCCCATGATGCAAGCAGGCTGCCTGTGCAATGTGGGGCTGAGCAGCTAGAATGACCCAGCCCATGAGGGAAGCAGTCTCCTTTTACTGGCAGTTGCTACAGTCACTCTCGGGAGAATGCACTCAGTAGCATCTTCCTGGCAGTAAAGGCACTCTGCTTGTCAAGACAGGGCTGGAGTGGTGAGGTTGCAGGAGCTTCAAGTTGGTGGTGGTGGCTTTGTAGGTGCACCTGCACCTGCACGACCACTGCTTGCCACTCAGAGCTCCCGCCTTCCTTCTCCACTTCCTCACTCGGCCCCATCCCAACAAGTGCAGTGCTGCCGCCACCAAGAGGATACCACTGACTCTGCTCCCATGAGCTGCAACTGGGCAGCTGGTGGTTGTCAGGCAATAGCTCCCACCAAAGACCTCCAAGACAAGGGATGAGGGATGAGCAGTAGGAAGTTGCCCTGCACTGGATGGAACCAGATTTCTCTTGCTGACAGTTGGCAGGATCTAGGGATGATTCACTACTTGTTGATTTGCCTAATTTAGAAGGAAATCAAACAGAGACATCCAGAAGAATTTCCTGTCAACACAGTTGTTGTTTTGTCAAATGAACAAAAATTGAATTTCTATTAACCAGCTGTACTACATATATAACCAAAAAAGGTAGCTTTATTTGCTGTTGAAGGGGAGCGTATGCGCCAAATGTTTGGGCTCTGCTTATATGATAGATTGAGTGACTGACTCTCCATTTCGATAACTTGCTTTCCGATGATCTAATCGTGGCTTTTGTGACCTGTGGTTCAAACAAATCTATATATGATGTACACATCTAAGTACTGTTCCTGACTTTTATTTTGTATTGATATCTTAGCTTTGTTATGGTTTATGGCCAAATAAATATAAATTTATGACTGCTACTAAATCAGCTGCCCAAAGCAGTCTGTTTCACATTGCTACATGATAAGGCCAACCTTGTTTTCCTGCTCCCTTAATTTCTATATGCTTCTAATGGTACAGAATGAAGTTCATTTATTCTCTCATTGCTGCAACAAGGAAGGGATGGAGGCTGGTTTCACACTGAAGAACAATTTTCTTCAGCCAAGCTTTTCCCTTCTACCCTTGAGGAAAGGGCTGCAGGCTAGTACAACAGATCCAATTCAGAATATAATTCAGCCCTTGAGACTGACCGGGAAACTCCAGTGGGTGCAGAATGCCACAGCGAGACTCCTTACAAGGTCCTCGCTGTGGGATCACATTCACCCGGTGCTATACCAGCTGCACTGGCTCCCGGTGGAGTACAGGATCAGGTTTAAGGTGCTGGTTTTAACCTTTAAAACCCTATACGGCCTAGGACCCTCGTACCTACGGGACTGCCTCCCCTGGTATGTCCCACAGAGGATCTTACAGTCTTCAAACAAAAATATCTTGGAGGTCCCGGGCCACAGAGAGGTTAGGCTGGCCTCAACCAGAGCCAGGGCTTTTTTGGCTGTGGCTCCGATCTGGTGGAACAATCTGTCACAAGAGACTAGGGCCCTGTGGGACTTGACATCTTTCCGCAGGGCCTGCAAGACAGAGCTGTTCCACCAGGCCTTTGGCCAGGGCACAGCCTGATCCTCTCCTTTGGCAATCCTCACAGAACTCTCGCCCAATGGTTGCCATTAATCTGATTTGAATTGATTTTAGAATGAAATTATTTTAGAATGTTATATCATTTTACTGTTGTTAGCTGCTCTGAGCCCGGCTTCGGCTGGGGAGGGCGGGATATAAATAAAATTATTATTATTATTATTATTATTATTATTATTATTATTATTATTATTGCCTGCTGAATCAGGTCAGATGGCCACCTAGTCTAGCCTTCTATTCTCACAGAGGCCAACAAGATACCTACTGGATTATTTCTGGTGCAACTGCCACAGGAATGTATGAAGGAAGATGTCATATGGGCAGGGACAGTAACTGGTCATGTGATCCTATAAACGTGTACTCAGAAGTAGGAGTGGGGGAGGAATTTGGTTCAGTTTGCAGTGAAAAGTGAGCCTACCTAATTGGTAATTTCCAAAACAATACACAAACCGAAACACAGCCTTCCTTCGAAATTCACATTTCTTTGAATTTTGCAATGCAGTTCTCCAGCAAAGTAATGTGTACAAAAATGCATACGCAGTGTAAAGTGTGCATGAAAATGTGTGTGCAGATGAAAAGAGCATACAAAAAAGTATTCTTACGTGGGAAATTGCTTTGCAAAAAATGTGTGTACTGGGCATCATTGCATACCAAAATGTGTTTACTTGAAGAAATTCACACTTAAATACTGATGAAGATTCATGAGGACTTTTAAAAGAATAATAACAATTGCAAACTGATATGGGATTGGAAAAATGAGAAACAGAGAAAGTGGCAAAGAGTTGCCCACCCCTATGCAGAAGTAAAATCAACTTAGTTTAGTGGGGCTTACTCCCAGGTAAATGTGTACAGGATTGCAGCTGTGCAGCACAATCACTAGGTTTAAGCCCACTCTGTTCAATGCCACTGATTTCCAGATAATGCTGTAATCTTAATGCCACCTGCGTGGGAGTGAGCCCCAAGACCTCTAGACATTGTTAGAATTATGCTATAGCTATGCATATGATTGGGACGCGGGTGGCGCTGTGGGTAAAAGCCTCAGCGCCTAGGGCTTGCCGATCGAAAGGTCGGCGGTTCGAATCCCAGCGGCGGGGTGCGCTCCCGTCTTTCAGTCCCAGCGCCTGCCAACCTAGCAGTTCGCAAGCACCCCCGGGTGCAAGTAGATAAATAGGGACCGCTTACTGGCGGGAAGGTAAACGGCGTTTTCGTGTGCTGCGCTGGCTCGCCAGATGCAGCTTTGTCACGCTGGCCACGTGACCCGGAAGTGTCTCCGGACAGCGCTGGCCCCCGGCCTCTTGAGTGAGATGGGCGCACAACCCCAGAGTCTGTCAAGACTGGCCCGTACGGGCAGGGGTACCTTTACCTTTACCTTTATGCATATGATTGCAGAGTTTGTTTCTTTCCCCCCGCAGAATAAGTAATATAGAAATCCAGTCTACCAAATATATGAATTAACGGGTTTTTTAAAAGAAAAACAACAAAGAGGAAAAGAATTTTTGCTTGTTAGCTTTTTCACATACTGGCTTCTCCACAGCATTCATGACCCAGCACTGAACTTTCAGTTTCAATCTCTCTGAATGAAGAGCGCCCATCAGGTCAAACACAGCTTTGTCGGCGGGAGCGGGGGTGGGGGATGTGGAATAACTTCTAGATAGAACTAAGGATGAAACCATCACATTCGCTCTCACTCATGACCTTATATTTTCTGGCTTTCCTTTGGCAGGTTTCTCTGTTGGCCCAGAGGGTAACAGCACCTTGACTCAGTGGGCTGCAAATCCTTTTTACGCTAGGTAATGAATCTTTGCTGGCTTGAAAGTAAAGAAATGAGGTTGCTGACCTACGAGTTGAAAATGGGTTTAGTGGGATTTCTCTATTTAAAAGCTAGGAATAAGACACCACCACTGCAAATAATGTTTATTTATTATTTTATTTATACCCCGCCCATCTTGCTGGGTTTCCCCAGCCACTCTGGGTGGCTTCCAACAGAGGACTAAAAACAGAATGAAACTTCAAACATTAAAAAATTCCCTAAATAGGGCTGCCTTCAGATATCTACTAAAAGTCAGGTAGTTGTTTATTTCCTTGACATCTGATGGGAGGACGTTCCACAGGGCAGGTGCCACTACTGAGAAGGCCCTCTGCCTGGTTCCCTGTAATCTCACTTCTCGCAGTGAGGGAACCACCAAAAGGCCCTCAGAGCTGGAACTCAATGGGGCTTGAAACTGCTCCTTTAGGTATATTGGGCCGAGGCTGTTTAGGCCTTTAAAGGTCAGCACCAACACTTTGAATTGTGCTGGGAAACGTACTGTACTCAGTAAAAATCTCTGCTTGGGTTCTTTCAAAGATCTGGTTCTTTCAAAGCAGTCTTAGCAAAATCATATTGATAATTCTGAAGTTTGCTTTGGTTTAATATTTCACATTCCTGTAATGGCTTTAGGTTGCTGGCAATATGGGTCAGGGCTGCTTGACCAGGAACAAAGTCCAGACCAGTGGCTCACCCAGAAGCAGGTTGCGGGATGGGGCAGAGGTGCTGCTCTAGCTTCCCAGCAAGTGGGCATTCGTTGCTTATCAGGAGGGGGAGGACCAAGATGGTGGGGAGGTTGGCATGGTGCAAACACACTGGCAGAGCAAATCTGCTGCATCTGCTGGTGCATATGGAGTGTGCCAACCTCTCTGCCACCCTAACATGCCCCATCCTCATAAGCAATAGTGGCCCACTCCCAAGAAGACTATCTCAGAGACTCCACTGAGATTCTGAGGTTTCCGCCCTGGTTACTGAAGAATACCTTTGTGGGGATGTTTCAAGGAAAAGGAATTGTCCATGTATTTCCTCACATTTGTGTATTCAGTGGAAGAGTTTTGCCCACCAGCTGGCTGCAGAATCTATTGTCACTGTACTTTTTAAAAATGGAGTGCTCTCATAGAAATTTTCATGCAAGCTCACATAAAAATGCTTAGCTAAATTATCCCTCCCTTTTGCTCTGTGTAATGAAGCACATATTTCATTCCAGCCAGCGAGCCGCTAATTTTCCAAGAGCAAACAGCAGGAATTTATATATTACAATACGGAGCCACAACCTGCCCCTATGATCTAGTAATAGTGTATGTGTGTTATTTTGTGTGTGAGAGAGGGAGGGAGGGAGGGAGGGAGGGAGGGAGGGAACATTCTGTCATGGTTGAATCTCAGCATGAGTTTGCTTTAATTCTTCACAGTGAAAAAGATATTCTGTGAGTTAACCATATTGCTTGAGTGGTGCCTGAAAATCAACTATTGTGATTTTCATTCCTTAGGGCCATCCCTTATTTTGTTGTACCAGACTCCTAAATTGTGTCAAGTGCAAGGCATTTCACACAGGGAAACAGAAGTGGAAGGGAAGGATTGCTGGTGCTAAGCACGAATGTCCATGCCATTCCTTCAGTTGCACATATGGATGCCTTGTTACAGGCTGCAATCTTAATCCCACGTGTTGTGAGCTGCCCTGTTATGTAGTGAGTTGAATAGGATCCAAAAGACAGCAGTCTGATTGGTCCTAGAACAATAGGATTCAGAATGCAGCAGTCTGATTGGTCCTAGAACAATGCAGCAGTATGATTGGTCCGCAGGAGCCACCCAATCCAGCTCCAGGTGGAAGTGAATCAGCAACCTGATTGGCCTACAGGAGAATCCCAGAATTAGCCAATCACGTGCGGCCCATTGTGTAAATAATGTATATAAAGCAGATATTTGGGGGGAACTTTCATTCCTCACTACCTTGAGCTGAATAAAGAGAATGAAATCCACACTTGCCTCCGAGTATATTTCATGCCCTGAGATTTATGGATGAAGGGTGGTATACAAAATGAATGAATAATAGTGATAATACCCAGGAATAAGCCTGATTGAAGTCAGCAAGAGTCACTTCTGAGAAAACATGAGGAACTTTGCACTGTTAGTTACAGTAGGTCATGGGAACTTATGCCACAGAAAAAGTGTTTTGAGAAGGGATTTGAAGGAAATAAGAGATGTGTGGTCATGCAGCCCACCGTTTCCTCAACCCAACCTTGCAATATAGGGCAATAACACTTGCCTCCCTTATCCTGCTGTGGTACTGATATATCATGTGTGTCTGAAGCGCTCTGTCAATAAGAAAAAGTGCTTTACGCTCACTAACAGAAACGATGACCTTGCAATGCTACAAGGCAAAACCCCTGTACAGTTTAAGGTTGGAAATTAATCCTTGCCTTCAGATTGTGGGGGGGATGACTCTGCAATGCTCCCCCCCCCCCCGCGGTCTCAGGTTTCCCAGTCAGAAGACGACTCTTCTCGAGACGGCCGCACCTGTTTGAACTCTAGGTACTCCCTCCGTTTTTCTGCCCAGGTGTTTCTTTTGTCACCCCACATGATAACAATCTGCAGGTGCGCCGAGCTGTTGGCAGGCAAGGCAGATATTTCCACGTGATTCAGTGAGGAAGGAAAGGCTTAATCTACAAGAATGTAAAACACAGCAAGATATCAGCTGCTCGTTTAAACTCCCCCATTTCCTGAAATATAGCTTGTTCTGTCTTTTTGCCAATGCAGCTGGGAATACGAGCTGCGTCTTCTCAGACTGGCCTCCTCCCTGCCTCCGTGGGGACCTGGAACAGCGAACTTCTAACGCCTGCTCCAGGGGGCCGGCTGGGCTTGGGAGCATCACAGCTGATATTTGATTTCCTGGGGGCAATCTTGACTCATGTAAAGAGAAGGACCGGTTTTCAATTTCCCTGAAATAACTAGCTGGCTATTTTTATTTTTCCTTCATAGAAACTATTCTGTACGTGTCCTTCCATTTAAAAAGGATGCCCAGGAGCATTACAGGGATGTCAAAACTGCTCCGAGAGAAGCTGTTTGCTTATCTGCTAAGCATTATTCAGGACCTCACCCTACCTATGGCTTTATTTATGGAAATGGGTTAGTGATTTTCCAAAAAATAAGAAATGCAAGTTGATTCTTAAGAATAATGGCAGTGAGGCTTTGAAGAGGAGAGGGCGATGACTTTCAAACTCCCTTTTATGAAATAACTTCACCTTTTTTTCAACGAGGCTATCATGTTAATATGAAAGACTTTTGATCGGGGGAAATAGTTCTATGATTTCCAGTCCAGTTTTATTTGATGTTTAAAGCCCTATCTATAATAATGCCAGATATTTCATAACAATTGCTTGGCACACTTGGTTCCTCCATTGCCTCCAGAGTAAGGCTTTTGGCTTTCGGAAGGAACAAATTGGGTTTTTTTTGACCATCTACAACCATTATAGAAATATTAATAGGATGTCAGACTGTGATGTACAACTATTGATCATAGCTTAATGAAATTGCATCATTATTTTGTGTGTGATTCCAGACAGAAACTGGGATTCTCTGACCCTACTGGTTGGGGATCCTAAACAGGAAAAAGCCCAACTTGAGCCTGCAGAGAAAGCACTCTGTTCAGGTGGCCCAATTTCCTGTGGACAGCCAAGAACTATACTCACCTGCAGAGACTAAGTCCTTTCCTTCTGTTGTTAAAAGTCAGGATACCCAAGACAAATCTTCCCACACACTGCTGAATTATTTTGGTGTGATGTAACATAAAGGTTAATGAAACTGTCCTTGGTTTTCTTTTTTGATCTTTGTTTCTAATAAAGGGATTGAAGCTGCGCAGAGGTGGAGCCCTTCAAAGTGCTCCTCCCCCTGGACCCCCCCCCCAATTCCAATACCATGCCAAGAAAAGCCGATTTCTGTGGTATGCATAAATCATGCAAATTGAAATAATTAGCATAATTTCACACTTTGCATAATTCATCCTGGTTTTGATAGACATGAAAGGGAGAGGGACACTGAAGCCCAGCCATTGTAAATGTTGTTCACCCACCCCTTTGGCTTCTGAGATTTCAGCAGGCATCCCTTGAAATGCAAATAAGCAGCTTCAGAGAGGCAGTTCTTAGGTACAATTTCCTTTTAATCAGGTGACAGTCCTTTTGCAACGCTTTACATTCCTAGGTGGAATCTATCCTGTTGTCTTTATGTATTCACATCCCGCTTTTCTTCTGTCATGGAATTCAAGGTCCCAGGAATTTTTTCATCCAAGTATGGAGCAGACCCAGAAAACCTCAGCCATCTTTCACCTTTAGACCAGGGGATCTTTATCCCACCCCCATGCCCTGTGGGCCAATTGTGGCCAGGAGGGGACACACCCACCTGCCAATTACCGGACATCACAGTGATATCAGGTCACATGCTTTTGCCCATGTGGTTTGAAAGGAGGCCATGCGAGCAAAGATACCACACTTTGCAGTCCCCAGAAATCAGCTGTCCATACACTAACTCTGAGTCATGAAAAGCCTGATTCTGTGGGTTTCATCTCATGGTGTCATGTCACTAGCGCAAAACCTGGAAGCCTTGTTTCAAACTTTGTACCTTTGTTGAATCCAATACTTGCCTTCTGCTTGACCCAGAAGATGAACGATTGCTAACGCTCATTGTTTATAGCACTTGCGTATGTTCTTTGGAAGACTAATTCTTGTCCAATTACTAGCATAAACAAAAACTGCTAGTGGAACAATGCAAAAGCTAACATTTTGGGGAGGGGGTTCCCATTATGTTGGACATTATCCTATCATCCAAATACATGCAGCAGATTAAATGCATCTGCACACTGATTTTCTTTTTAATGATGGACAGCACTTGGGTGGGTGGGTGGATTTGCCAAGGCTGGGCATCAAAAGTGACCAGAACCTTATTTCTGAGGAGCAAACGAAGCTGGTGCCTCAGGTGAAGCTTGAGAAAGGTGCTCCAGGCCACAGATGCCACCTAAGAATCAAGTTGCAGAGCTGAGTTATATAATAACAGGGTTGCAGAGCATAAGAAAGTGATCCTGTGTAGAGCAAGCCAACCAGTGATCCGCGGTTCATTTGGGTTCCCGTCCAGCAATGGGTCTGCATCTGTCTCACCCACATTGAGCTTCAGTTTGCTAGCCTTTCTCTAGCCCATTTGTGGACTCCAGACATGTCTTCTGAGATGCTGAGTAGAAAGAGGAGGTTCTGTAGGTTTTAATGCATGTTCATTCCAAAGACTTCGGAAATACAGCTATCAGAACAATTACCTTAAAATGGATCTACATCCAGGTAGATGGTTTATAGACTGTCAGGGCCACACTGCTGGTTTAGATTTGAGGAATTACTGTAGGAGAACAAGGCAGGTTCTATTTTTGACGTTTCAGCTATGAGACCACTTGTACGTTATGACCCAGCTTGATTTACTGTAAGAAAAAAAGAGTGCTGTAATTTGTAAAAGACATTTATTACATGCGTGTTTTGCTTTTTTAAAAACAAAATTGCTTAGTGTCTCTGTCCATCCCCATCTGGTTTTATTTTAATCTCACTCTAGTCACATATGAAATTTTGCTTAGCTGTCTTCATTTTCCTAGTCAATCTTGATTAATGACCTTCAAAGTAAAAATAATTGGCCTGCATCAGGCTTGTTTTATAACTCTTGTTCGCAAAGAATGTGAAAGGCTGGAAAATGAGCCCAAACAGAAGGAATGCATTACGTTAGCCTTTGAGAAAGAGCAGTCCACCAGTTGCGTTTCACTGTATATTTTTATAACAGGCGCCGCCTTGACCGTCCATGATATTGCTGATACGTCCTGCCAAAAACCCGATGTCTGCTTCATCAGACTGACCAGGTCACCTCTTAGTTCTCATGCAGCCCTGTCTCCAATGGTCACATCAAGCAGAGAAAATAACAATAATGTTAATGCATAAGTGTTGAAGTCTGCTCTCTAGGGATCCCTACTCTCTAGGGATCAGCCTGACAGACCTATAGTGGGACTTACTTCTGGGTATGCGAGCCCAGAATCCAACAGACTTACTGCTTATTAGATTGAACAGAATGCCATGGGTTGTGGCCAAATGTATAATACTTTTAAATCCATCCTCGCTCTTCAATGAGGAGCTGAAATAGGTGGCACCAGCCCTTTTTCAAGTGTATAATTTCAGTAATTCAAATAGTCCGAGGGAAAACCACTCCCTTGCCATTGGATACAATGAAATCACAATAACTATTTTTTTAAAAAAAAGTTTAAAGTGGAGGAATAAATAAGGCTGTGTAGCCACCACGCAGCTAAAGCTCATTTAAAGCACATGGCTATCTCCAAAGAATCCTGAAAACTGTAATTTACCTCCTCACAGTGCTACAGTTTCCAGCACCCTTAACCAGCCACACTTCCCAGGATTCTGAGGGAAGACATGTGCTTTAAATGAACTTTTAATGTATGGCATGTGGCATGTATGCAGCCTCATTCATTTTAGGAAGGGAATTGCATATAGGAATGTAGGCATTTGGGGGGAACCAATGGTTTATTCCCCCCCAAAGATGATTGTCATGTAATGAAGGGCCCTGTCTCACCAAAGATGAGGATGGATTCAGTCCAAGGCATCTCCAGGTAAAGCTAGGAATGTACTTGGTCTGATACCCTGAAGAGCCCTTGCCAGTCAGTGTGGAGTCTACATTACATAATACTGAGCTATATGGATCTATGGTCTGAACTCAGGACAAGGCAGTTTCCCATGGTCCTAAGAAGCACCTCCCCAATTAGTCAATCTGGCTGATATATATATATAGAGAGAGAGGGGGGGGGTTCCTTCAAGTATCTAGTCCAGTGAGAAGAAACCAGATTACTATCTTCCCTACCTGTCATGAAAGAAATTTGACAGTGGGTGGGCTGCCCAACTGTCCACCACCTGACACCACGCTGGTGTCAGGTGATTATCATCATGATTTCAAAGCACCAGGCAGGACCTCCAGGCCTTATCAGCAGGTTTGAAGGCACCACCTATTAGCTTGGTGGCGTAGCCAATCCAACAGGTTTGAAGTCATTGCCTATTAACTGATGGACAGTGACTTCAAGCCTGCTTTCTGCGGGGATCAGCTGTGCAATCAAGTTCTCCACTGGCTCCCCACTCAATTGGGCAGCTTATCCAATCACATATCTACCTGTCTTGTATCTGATGTCACATTTGACTTCACAGGTGATGTGGTTTGGGGCAAACAGCCTCATGGTCCAAAGTGGGACCTGTGCAGGGCAAAATCTGGCCTGCAGACTGAAGATCTCTCACCCTCAACCTAGCACAATATTGTCCACTTCAACTGATAGCAATCATAGGCTGCCTCATCCATCTAGCACACAATTTTGTGATCACAACACAGCATGAGTAGTTTTACGGTGTACATGTCTAAATATGTTCCCAAACATATCCTTTGGGAATATAGCAATACATGGCAATATAACTCCTCCTTTCTCCAGAGCCACAAGAAAAATGCATGAAAATATTATCACCCATTTTTCACAAACCTATGCAAATCAATTGTTGATAGGGTAAAAAATGCCCCGAGCCCTTTCTGTTCCGATTCCCTCTCCTCTCCCCTTTTTAAAAGTTAAGGCACAACAGCATAAAAAAATAATTGATGGAGGAGAATGTTATGTCTGTGCCGTTCTTTTTTCAGAGCACTGTAATTACTGTATTTCACGTAGCCCTTTAATTACACAGTAGTTCCGATTAAAATTCAATGGCATTTCTCAAAGAGAAAGTGCTTTCCTATCCATAAGGCTTCTCCTGTAAATTGGCATCTTGTGTTGTTGTTGTTGGGGGTTTTTTTTTAATGTAAAAAAAGGTCTGAAATGCTAACATTCACCTTCTTTCTATCTGACTGAAATGCCAGGGAGCTGCACAGAATCTTTAAACAGACCTCCCACATTCTTGATGGGATGTTTTCGATCAGAGTGATCCACAAATATTATCATTCAATGACAATACAGTTTCATCAAGGTACGTCTCTATCCGCAGGATGCAAGCCCCACACAACAGACGGAAAATTTGGCGCAGTGAAGTGCATACTGCATGTGTTACTTACTGGTTATTGCGGTGGTCATACCGAGTCCCGTATGGCAGTGTATTAACGAATAGCATGCAAGCACCTTCTGTTGAAACATCTGCGACAGGGAAATTTCAGGCAGTATTCCAAATTTTTTTTCCTCCCTGTAATGCTGTGGACCAAATTTTCTTCAGGACTATAAAATCTGGCAGGCAGCATTGTTGTGCATGATTTTTTAATAAACCGGGACATGCCTTTGTTGGAAGAGTGAGGAAAAGGGCTCTTTTGAGACTTCTTTCTGTTACAGAAAGTTCGGAAAACATATGACATCTCACGAAATCGCATCCCGCCACTTTCTCCTCTCTCTTGCTCCTTCCAAGTATGAGATTTTCTGCTTCTTGAGATGTATGTGGAGATTTGCTGTTTTGAACTATGTTTTCCACTACGAAGTTATCCAGAGCAAGTCTATCACTGCAACGAATGGGAAGTGTGCAACAGTGCTCCCATTCATTCCAGGAGAACTTGGGCAGCAGACCTTCATCAGAATATTGCCCTTTTTATCACTGCCTAGAAACACTGATATATGCACTTATGAATTTTTTTTATTTTAAAAAAGCTTTCAACAAATGTTCCATTCAGTCATAATAGGTATCTTATCTAATGCTTGCTTGTTTCTGTGTAGCTCCCCCCTCCCCTGAAAACTTTCAGTTAATAGCTTAATTTAGAGCAATGTTTCATTTTCTTTCTTACAGGTGGCGAATATTACCAAGCGCATTTCAGCCAAACTAAACAATTGAAGCTGTTATTCTTGGAAATCATCTTGAAAGGCAAAAGGTTTATATCTCAGACAGCCTGACAAGGAAAAAGAAAGAAAAGAAAAGAGCAAGACTAAAATTGGACCCCCAAAGTCGAATTATCATACAGGTTTCAGCGTGTACCTATATTTTGTTTTTGCTTTTACAAATTTTGTTTCTAGTTTTCATTACAATTCACATTTCGTTGAATATCGCCACACCATGTTGACTACCCTTCCCCCACTTCCATGGTTCCAGTTATTTATCCATTAAGGTTGCATATTCCATTTTCCCCTTTTATTCAAATTTTCCCTTCCCCCTATAGTTATGAAAGTTCAAACTGCTGAATTTAAATTAATCCTGCTAACACTTTGTCCTGCTTTACACAATTCTTCAGATATGCCACAAACGTTTTCCACTCTTCCCTAAAAACTCCCATCTTCCTGATTTCTTATTATGTTGGTAAAATTTGCCAATTCTAAATATTCCATTCATTTTATCTGCCAGTCCTCCTTTGTCGGAATTGTTCTCTCTTTTCCTTTTGTACCATTAAATTCACAGATTTATGGCAGCATTCATTCTCTTATCTATCCAATAAGAATTTAAGAAGAACCTTCTGTATTAGGCCAATGGTCCATCAAGTCCAGCATCCTATTCTCACAATGGCCAACCAGATGCTTATGGAAAACATGCAAGCAAGATTTGAGCACAAGAGCACTCTCCCCTCCTGAGGGTTCCATCCACTAGTATTCAGAAACATAACTGCGCCCACCTGTGGAGGCAGAGCATGCCCATCACGGCTAGTATTCACGACGCACCAGACAGTTCAACCTGTCACATTTATTCTTTCAAATTTGTATTCCAAGCTTCCTCCTAAAGGAGTCCAGGGACCTTTGCAGGCACTTGTATTTGTGGATTCTAGTTCTTAATATCCAGGTAGATATCAACTCTTCAAGGGACACATTAAAAAAAGTATTAAAGCACAGCAAGAGCCGTGGGGGGTATTAAAAGGGGGAATATTAAAGGGAGCCCTTATATCACATCGTTGGATTCACTGCAGTGTGGATTCCTCAAAAGGACTGTGTCCCCATCTGTCCATTAGTCCAGGGAGAGTGGATCAGGACTATTCGCAGTGTTGGGCATAACTATGTCTTATGCACTGTGTCGCACAGAAGCTGCAGTTAGTTCCTGATGAGTTTCAGGCATTCTGCAAAAACAGTCCTTGGAACAGAAAACATAAGAAGCAAAGGTAAGAGTCTTTTATGAACTGGAATGTTTGCTAATAGATCACCAGACTGCACAAAGTGCCTATGCCCAAACTCTTCCTCCTGCACACTCTTCCATCTGCCCATTTTGAGCACCTGGCAATTCTGTAGTGAAAGCGCCGTGTTGAAGGTTACTGGCGTCTCCCTTTTGTCAGGATGTGCTGCCACAGAGCTGCCTTTGCGTTCTGCATGGTCTCCAATTGCGTGTGCGTGCGCTCACATGATCGCGGCCCATCTGCTGCCCTCTGCGGCATGTATAGAAAGGCAGCATATGGACCAGAAAGCAAGCACACAGAAGGCAGAGAGGTAGGGAAGAAGGTCTGAGTATTCCTCCTGCTACCACATGCCTGGCTGTTACTGAGCAATTTTAATTATAACAAGCGGAGCTTTTCTTTCCCAAACACAAAGAAGCACGGCCTTAAACCAAAAGGAGGAAGAAGTGGAAGGACAGGCAGATTTTGATCACGCTAAGGGCAAGTTCAGTTTGTCCTTCACAGGTTCACGTGGGGGACTTCCCTCGAGTCCGTGAAGCAATAATGAAGCCATTACACAACACCTGAAAAACACAAAAATGCAAATCACAAAAGCATTCTGTGACAAACGTTGCAGCTTTAAACAAACGGGGAGTGGGTTTTGCCCTTACGACACTGTTTCCTGAAATGCAACCTTATTTATTTATTTATTTATTTATTTATTTATTTATTTATTTCCTCTCATATGAAATAGCAGCAGCCAGTCACTAAAATAGGAGACAATAAAAGGCTAGGCATCAGTTCCATGACAATGACATGGTCGTCAGGTCACGTCTGGAAGACAGCCATCTTGCTGGTGTTAAGCAGGTCTGGGCCTGGTTAGCTGCTGGATGGAACAGGACCTCAGAATCCCATCTACGTCACCTCAAATTCCATCACAGAACTGTGGTATATAAGTGTAGCAAGTACATTAGTAAATAACTTAATATTGAGGGGAAATGTTATCCTCAAATTCCCCATGGGATGGTGGTATATTTTGCTATATGTTCTTGAGGGGAAGAGTGAAATTCTTCAACAGTTTAGATGTAGGTAAACATCTGTCAGGAATAACTTTTCCGGAATATTTCAGCTCACTGAATGATGAATGAATGCTCTTACTGTGTCTTGGTGGATGAACAGAGAGCCTTGAGTGAAGAGAAGGAGAAGGAGAAGAGTACTAGGAAGAGTGGGACCAAGCCCCTTACATCAATGATATTAAAATAATATTCAACAATAATCAACCTAGAGTCAGACTTGCATCCAAAATTCATGGATGGCGATTTTGGGAGGTGACTGTGTATGGTGGAGAGTGCTGTTTCACCAAATATTCTCAAGGTGAGGGTTGATGTTCACAAACAGTTCAGCAGGCACTCAGTTTAAAAACAACACCAGACATTTTGAAAGCATAGCCCTTTTTTGTTTTCCTAATGTTCTTATAGATAGCCAGTCATTATAAAGTTCTCCCCGACCTGCCTCTTAAATCTTCCATTTCCAAAACGCTTCCCTTCCTTCTGGAGAAAAAGTTTATTGGCATTATATTTACTTTACAAAGGCAGAAAAGGAAAATGATTTTCAGCCAGTCATGGTTTTCTGCTGGGCCCGTTTACAAATCTATATCACTTTCATTTGTAGTTGTCAATGTCATGCCGTTTAGTCCAGATGAGAAATGAACCTTTAAACTCTGAAATCTGCTGATGTTAGACACTGATTAAATGAATACTTCAAATGCTCATACTGCCTTGAGCAATGTACTGCATGGGGTGACTTCATCTTTGTACTCCCCGTTCCTGAAAAAAAGGATTTAACAAAGATTTTTCACTGAGGGTAAGTAAAGATTATTGCTCTCCATGGCTGACTAAAGAGGGTTTTGGTTTTTTTTAGTGTATCCATTTGCAAATTCCCTTGTACGATATGCTTTTTATATTTTGGAAAGTCTCTCTGGTTTCTGCATTAGTAGTGTTAAGCGGAACACAGGAAGCTTCCTTCTACTGAAGCTGCTCATTGGTCCTTCTAACTCAGTATTGTTTACACTTATACCAGCAGCAAATTTCTGGCATTTTAGACAGGGGGTCTTCAGCAGTCCTACCTGGTGACACCAGGTATAGAGCTTGGGACCTTCTGCATGCACTATGGCCTTTGTCTTTCTGATCTGCATCTGGGGCTCTCTTCAAGCTCTCTCTCTCATCAGAATGGAAGTAGATTTCCCTGCTTACAGTCTTCATCATAGCTGAGCTCAGGTACTCGCCTGACATGGTAAGTTGAAACATGGACAGGACCAGGGGCACGCAGGCACATTTCTGGGTGCTCAGGCAGCTCTTCAGACTTCCCACAAGAACCGGAAAGAATTTTTAACTGCATTGATGGGTGAATGCACTTAGAAACCTCCTGCAAGTGGGAAACTGAAGGTATCATGGCTTTTGATTGTGAGGAGAGTTTCTAAGGTCATTTCCAGGTGGCCTGTTTCTTGAGCATTTGCCCTGATTTCTTTGCAGAGAGATCAGGTGTCATTGGCTATTTGTGGAGCATTTGTTCTGATTTGCTTATAGGGAGGTTAGACAGCATTCCTTTGAGCAAATCCTACCCCACACTTTCCAGTGCCTTTCCCCCCATCACTTTCCTTATTGCAAAAAGTCTAATTGTTTGGGAAAGCCAAAGTTTGTTGGGCAAGCTATCCAAATCATCTTTGATTGATTTTGCTAGTACCTGATAGAATCATGCCCCAAAATAGTGACAGTCCAGAAACTGCCTATGTTTGAACATGTCTAATACCTTAATATCTTCACACTCCTCACACCAAGATCCAAAGCCCAGCCCTAGAGGCTGGGGATATTATGAGTGAACTTGCATGTGCCATGCTCCTTTGCCCTGTCCCTGCTTTTACTCATTGCATATCCAGGCTTGTGTCCTGTCCTGTCCAAATTGTAATCTATCTATATATAGGGCTCTTTCAGTATTTCTCTAAAGAGCAAGCAGACTCTGTGTGGGAGATCAGAGGCTGGAAACTTAAAAGAAGCCACAGAAAGGGGATGCAGGGGTAGATCAGGGCAATACCACAGGGGTTGTGGTGGTTCCAGCCCTTTCCTCCTGAGACACACATCCTACACTCCTATTTGCAAAGCAGGGGAATAAAGACAAGGACTTGAAACACTGGGTAAACACACTTTTACCTGTGCTGCAGCACCAGCTGATTAGCTTTGCCTATCTCCACTCCATCTCATGCTGTTTGGATGCTTTGAGGTTTGTTGGTTTGTTTAAGTCAACACAGCATGGCTCTCCTCCAATGCCTAGGATGCTGCATAGCAGCATACTGGGCCACAAGAATCCCATGGGAAATGTGGTTTCCTGGAAGGCTACTCATAATGCATCAGTAGAAAATGTGGAACCTCCTTCCCTTCCTTCTTACTACCATTAGAATCAGTGCTGGACCACCAGTAAAAGGAAGGAAGGAAGGAAGGAAATCGATGGACCAGTGGGAATTTGGGTAGGTAGTCATGGGGATTTAGGAGTTTAAATGGGTAGAGGACTCAAGTTGGTTTGGAAATAAACTGAATTATTCCCCAATTTAATGGGGAAGTAGCTTATCTTATTCCCAATAAAAGCCAATTAAAAAGTCAGGGGGATCTCACCCATCACTGGGTGTTGCTGTTGCTTTTTCTATTTTTTGAAGTTCGGTTATTTTATATAGATATTTGTTTTACTGTTGTTGTTTTTAGAAAATATATTGCTGGAGAAGTGAGGTATACATAAGTTTGAAATAAATAATTGAGTTCCATTAAAGGAATACTGTTAGTGGTTCTGTGCATCAAGCAGAATAAAATACATAAAGGGGAGCTCTGGAGATGATTATATTCTCCCCTGGAATCCCTTTTCCAGATGTTACAAGCTTGGCATGTTGCCTTGGTTAAGTGTCAAGCCTGGTTTGGGTTTGCTTGTCTTTCTTTTTTAGCTTTGCCCCGGTGGTCTCAAAGAGTTACTGGAATACTTGTTGGACGTGTTTTGTATCAGTGTGTACACCAGTCGTGACATTGAGAAGAAACAGGTAGAGGAAAGGAAGGGGCGGTCTGGATTCTGTCTTGCTTAATTCTGATAGCAGTCGCCCTGTCTGCATAAGCAGCCCTGGAGCTTTCCTTAAGTCCTTCTTTGGCTCCTTTCTGTGCTTTTTGCCTTCATACACTGTAATCTCTCCTTCCATCCCACACCCATTCACTTCTTGCTCCCAAGGGAGGGGGCTGTCAAAACTCCTTATCTGTTGATGAATGGAAGGAATTTCTGTTTCCACTGCCTGAAACTGGTCAAAGCTATTCTGCACAATGCTTGGTCAAGCAAACTGGAATAATAAGTAAGAGAGAGAGAGTTTGTGGCTATCACAGGGCCATAGCTCAGTAGAAGATCATCTGCCTTGCATGCAGAAGGTCCCAGGTTCAATCCCCAGCATCTCCAGGTTGCATTGGAAGAAAAACTCCCTGCCTAAAATCCCAGAGAGATGCTGCCAGCAGACAACACTGAGCTAGATGGACCAAAGGTCTGACTCCATATAAGACAGCTTCCCATCTTCCATGGTTATAATCCATCTTGTTAAAAGGAATAGTGGGAGGAAGGAGGGATTTCTGGCTGCAATCTTGTACACACTTACTGGGACTAAGCCCCATTGAACTCAATGAGACTTACTTCTGAGCAGAAAGGTGTGCATGGTGCATGGTCAGGGCATTAGAGGCAGGGCTCCCAAGCTGGCTTGTAATTGAAAGCACAAATTACACAACCTGTGCAGTAGAAATCCAAGAGTGTAAAAGCTCATAAAACCAACAGAAGAAGAGTTGATATGTTAAAACCAAAAACAACACAGCTGGGGCAGAAAGAAGCATCCTTACAGATATCCAGTTCCAAAAACCACCTAGGGCTCTGCAGGTAATAATTGGCACTTTGAATCACACCTGGAAAAGAACTGGAGTCAAGTGCAGACTATTCTAAACTGGAGTAATGTGCTCTGCAAAGCAGGTGCCAGAAATCCCTCTAGCCACTGCATTTTGCAGTTTCCAGACACTTATCACAGATAGCCTCCTGTAGATCTTCACTGAGATCCAATCAAAGAGAGAGCCCCAAGTGCAGGCAGCTGTAGAGTGCAGGTTCAGTCTACAGTATCTCCATGAAGGGCTTGGAGAGACGCCACCTGAAACCCTGAAGAGAGCCTGCTCATCAGTGTCAACAATGAGGAACTGGACGAACCACTGGTCTGACTCAGCCCTTATGTTTCTATCCTTCTGGGGGCCACCGGCCAGTGGTGGGCGAGCTCAGAATCAAAACCAGCTCACCCCTCTCTATCCATCATCCAGACACAGAAGAGACAACGTCACAATTCAATGGCTCTTCCTGCCCAGATGAAACACTCGTGGAGAGTGTGAAACAGGGGGTAGATGTGGCCTGGGTAGAGGGAATGTGCCTTTGGAGAGTCCCAAGAGCCAGATAGCGAGTGCTACATGTGGCCCAGGGCTTGCAGTTTTGCATGGAAGTTGGTGCAGAATTTTCCTGAATTTACTAGAACTTACTAGAACATTCCGGTACTTTCTCAACAAAACATGCCCACAGCTGTTGTTTTCCTCTGAGTCATGTGAGAACTCAAGGTCAGTGCTCAGAGAAAGAGTGATATAAACCTGCCACTGAGCTCAGTTCCTTATCCTTCTTTCTCTCTTTACTTTCGTTTCTGTATATACTGTGTTTTTTTGCTTCTGTAACTGGAGAAGCAAAAGATTTTGCCTTACTGGGAATCTAGTAAGTTCCTGTGTGCTTTTAAGCCTCAGTTAAACTCTTACTGAAGAACTCTGCTGCCTGTGTGTGTGTTTTCCTCCTATCTCTGCATGGAGTGGACTCTGCTGGGTTTTGCCCATGTCCTGCAGTTGCCCAGGAATGGATACAAGGGGGTGACTTTTCTACGCAGACATTTCACTGAATGAATTACCACTCATTCAATGTAACCAGTGAAAAAGGCTAAAACACTGAAAGCACGTTGCATACATATCCATGTGTAGGAATCTATGTGAGGGTAGTGGATCTGAACTGCTGGCATTTGCCCATACTATGGATGGAGGGGAAGTGGGGCGTCTAAGTCCCATTGAATTCGTGGCATGGCTCATTTTCTGAACCACTATGCAACATACACCAGAATCCATGCAAGACCGCAGGCCTCCCATGAGAATAACATAGTAGTACATAGCAGCAAAGGCTGGTGGGGCAAAGCTAGGTGGGGCTTCTCAATGCAAAGGTCACTTGCAGTAGAGGGGGGAACAAGGCAACAGGAAGGTCAGCACAGCACAGGTGCAATGCCAGGAGCATTGGATTGGCTCCACCACTGAAGCTGCAGTGTGCCAGGCTCACCATCACACACCCCTCTCAGTTACTGGAAGTGACCTCCACATTGAGAGCACCAGGGCCATGTCACCAGCTTTACATGGCTTCTCCCTGCCCCACCTCTGACACCCAAACATTGGGCAGGGACACCTATAGGGGGAAAGCTTAGACATATAGATCTCTTGGTGAGTTGTTTTACCAAGAAGTAAGAACCTTAACCACATGTAAACTCTCAAAATATGCATTGTTCTTGTGTGTGTGTGTATATGAGCCGAGAACTGCATAGGAATATTTGGGAAACTGAGGAAACCAGTGATAACGAAGTTCCCATCTGTACAGTAGTTTGGAGGTGCAGATAGTGGGATTTGCAGGTATCAAATTCCTCTTGTACTCCTATTGGAACTTCGAAAAAGGAAGAGAATTGGGTCGGTGGGTGGGAAATCACCAGGCATCATTTTAAATAGTATCAGAACTTTATTTCAGCTGTTCCTCAAGGACAGATCAATACGGGGTCAGTCAAGTCCAGGAACCCTTTCAAGAGCATTCTGAAAACAGCAGCCAATTAAACATTCATAGATTAGAATGGCATTATTTATTCCAGACCATCCAAAGAATGGTTTCTTAATTAGGTCATATGCTTTTGCTTATGTGTGTTTACCAAGCTCTACTTTACCAAAAGAGAGAGAGAGAGAGAGAGAGAGAGAGAGAGAGAGAGAGAAGGAAAAACACATTCTACTTTACATAAATTATAACCCAATATGTGACACACAGAGAGAGATTTCTCAGCAAAATGCACTGCCATTTGCATTGCTATAATAAAATTCTTAATTTTTGCAAATCTCTCAATTATTCAGATTAATTCTTTGGGTACTGTTCACCTAGATTGATCCCTCCTCAACTGTGTTCATGCACAGCTCTTATTCATTTGATGATTGAATGTTAGCACAGTTACTGCTGAATAGTACTCTAGTTTTCCCAAGTCAATATCATGGTAAATGACAACATTCATGAATACCCACAGTCACCCCACTCTTTGAGGTTTTGCATTTCTTCCTAGGGTCCTTATACAAAGGAAGCTGTACTTATACATTCACTTTGTGGGGATAGAGGATACTCATTTTGCCTGCAGGGGGGCTTTTCTTATTTACTGTATGTAAGTTAAGGGAAGATGGATTGTGTTTTGTGGCAGGCGGGGGTGCAGTAGAGCCTATGAGGGCTGGCAGGGGTTGGGTAGATGCCAGAAGTTCTTCTTTGGCCCAGATTTTAATCTGAGCTGGAGAGGAATTAGGGGAGAAGGGTTGTAGAATTTGCCTCTTCTTTGATCTGGGCTTTAATGAGCCGCTGCCATTCATTTACAAGACTGAACTTGTAGAACCTTATCGCATGCTTAGTAAAAGCCTCAGGAATGAATAGACCACAGTGACCCAGATCCAACCATAATTCTCTGTGGTATGAATACCTGTGATTCATACCATCAAGAAAGCAAGGTTTGTGTTCATATCTTCAGTGGAAATCTTGTTTTGTAATGTCCGAGTTAACCCGTAGTACAGATGAGAAACTGTGAGAAGCAGTGGCAAGGGAGATGGTCCACACATCATGTAGGATTTTACGCATCTTTCTGCTATGTAGACTATGCCACAATCCTCCTAGTCTACCATGTGACCAATGGGAGGATCCATTTGAGGCCAGCATGAGCACTATGAGAGCTGTGGAGGTCAGTTGAGCTGACTCAGCTACCTGAAACTTGAACCACTTACCAACCCCTTTCTCCACTGGGCATATATTAAACTTGAGTTACTTTCTTACCAAACTGTGATTTATAGCATGGGACTTGAAGGTGCACTGTGCACAGCACATAGTCCAGCTGGGAGCTCATTCATGGTGCATGGTAGCATTAGCGTTTCACTAAGGTAAGGTAAAGGGACCCCTGACCATTAGTCCAGTCGTGGCCAACTCTGGGGTTGCAGCGCTCATCTCGCTTTACTGGCCGAGGGAGCCGGCGTACAGCTTCCGGGTCATGTGGCCAGCATGACTAAGCCGTTTCTGGTGAACCAGAGCAGTGCACGGAAACGCCGTTTACCTTCCCGCTGGAGTGGTACCTATTTATCTACTTGCACTTTGATGTGCTTTCGAACTGCTAGGTTGGCAGGAGCTGGGACCGAGCAACGGGAGCTCACCCCGTCACGGGGATTCGAACCACCGACCTTCTGATTGGCAAGTCCTAGGCTCTGTGGTTTAACCCACAGCGCCATCCCCCTTTCACTACGTTCAGATATATTCAACTCAATGCAATTACTTTAAGCTCAATAATGCAGGCTTAAAGATTAGTCCTGAGATAACTTAATAAATGGGGGCTGTCCTGCTAGGGAGCTCACAGATTGTTCTTCTTTCTCCACATTCTAGAAACCTTTATAAAACCTTATGGGCATGTGTTCTTACCAGTTTTTGGGAGCCTTGCAATACATTGCAACTAAATTAGTGCCAGGAAAGAATATTTTACCAAGGAGAAAAATATAATCTGCCAGGTTTTTTTTATATAAAAATGGTTTTTGAAATAAGCCAGGAGTTTTCTCATTGTTGTTGTTGTTCTAAATAATAATTAGACAATAAAATTGAAATTCCGTGCCACCCATCTTCTTTTTTTAAGAGTCTGTTAAAAATGCACAGCTGGCTTGACGCTGAGTGACAAATCCGAAGTCAGAGTGAAACTTCCTGATCATCTGAGCCCTTGCCACCCGATTAGCAGAAGAAAAACAGGGCAGATGGAGGGAGGCACAGCAGTTCGTAGGGAACAGATGGCCACTGCGAACTTGATATATGAAATTAATAACACTTTCTCAAATACAATTAGTAGCAGGAAGACATTACCTGAATTTTCATAACTGTGAGCAAGCTGAAATTAAATGAGTGTTTTCAGAGTTACAGTTGATATGACATTGATATTTAGAGGGAAATAAAAACAATATATGGGAAATAACGACCTTTATGTTGTAATTGATTAGAGATGAATGCTGCATGAGGTGTGGATGCCCTATAGGGTGTAATTCCCCAAATATGTCATTCTTTTTCTCACTAAATTTGCTTCAACCTTCTCGCTACTATGCCCTCTTTTCAGGAACAAAATGGGCATGGTGTTAACTTTTGTTGTTGCAAGATTTGTCACATAAGGCCACAAGTGTTCAGCTATGGGGATGAAACTGTACAAGAATCTTGCGTATTATTTTCAGCAGAGGTTATGAAATGCTAGACTATGATAGCCCAGTGGGACCACATGAAAAACAAGGGTGTATTGACGTTTTAAAAAGTTCAGCTTCTGGTGGAAATGATGCACAGAGATTCCTCAGTAGATCTAGTGACCTACTAGAATTTTAGGTCATCTGATCCACTGAGGGAAAGAGAGAAACACAGAGGTTCGTCGGTGAGTTCAGTGGTGGAAGTAACCCCACCTACAAACCTTCACTTCAGGTGCATGAAAAATGAAATTACAGTTGAAGACTATATGCAAGGAACTCTTTACATGGAACTCTTTACATGGAACATGGTCCTTCAGTAGGAATTTCAGCCAGTCACATCTCTTGGTAGGGCCAGGGCTGCTCTACAGACTTTGTGTGTTTACCATGAAGGTCCAGGGAAGGTTTCTATTTGCACTCAGTTGGATAAACTTAGAAACCTCATTGCGAGTGGGAACCCTGTCTTAGTGGAGTTCCTGTAAGAGGATTACAGGCATGTAGGGAAAGGATCAGAGGGAACTTACCCCCTTCCTTCCCTCCTTCCTTCCTTCCTTCCTTCCTTCCTTCCTTCCTTCCTTCCTTCCTTCCTCCATGCTTTTTTCTCTGACATGCTGGCTAATGGACTCTCAGAGTACAAAGCCCAGGAGTTCCAAAGAGCTTCTACTATTGGTTTTGGCAGGATGGCACGGAGAGCATAAGGTTTCCTCCAGGGATTCTGGGAGTTGTAATCCCAAACCCAGTGCCTGGTGAGAAAGAGCTTGCTTAGGGGGCTGGAAACACCTGTCATTTTCTCTGCCTTCCCTGCCCATAAGATAAGCTTGCTGGCTTGGGGCAGGGGAAGTGGTCTGTGGTGGCAGATTGCAGAATCAAGGCAAGGCAAGGCCAGTTTGGGACGCGGGTGGCGCTGTGGGTAAAACCTCAGTGCCTAGGACTTGCTGATCGTAAGGTCGGCGGTTCGAATCCCTGCGACGGGGTGAGCTCCCATCGTTTGGTCCCAGCTCCTGCCCACCTAGCAGTTCGAAAGCACCCCTAAGTGCAAGTAGATAAATAGGGACCGCTTTATAGCGGGAAGGTAAACGGTGTTTCCGTGTGCGGTGCTGGCTTGCCAGATGCAGCTTTGTCACGCTGGCCACGTGACCCGGAAGTGTCTTCGGACAGCGCCGGCTCCCGGCCTCTTGAGCGAGATGAGCGCGCAACCCTAGAGTCAGACACGACCTGCCCTGACGGGCAGGGGTACCTTTAAGGCCAGTTTGTAGTAGGCTGTGCAGGACTGTGCTTGCCCCAGTCCTGGTCACAAGTATTCAACGAGAGGTGCCCACTTACATTTGAGACATCCCTATCTGAGTTCAGTTTCTGTTTCCATGCAGCTGCACCTTGCTGCTTGCTGTGAGTTGTTTCGTACTCTAGCCTGGTCCTCAAGACCTTGCCTAGTGCTCCATAGGATCTCACCCTTCATAGGCGGCCTCATCTGGAAATAAAAGCGCAGGTCTAACATTATACTGCTGCATAACCTCCAGGTGTGCATATCCGCTTGTTCCATGGTATTAGAAATGGCTGAGCTTCTTGGGCTTCTGCGTTGACTTGTAGAACTGCACAGACAGTTTATTGATCATCTCGTAAAGCCTCACAATCGGATGCATCTATTTGCAAGGCAAAAGGTGCTCTCATCATTTCATTAAGTGGATTTACGAGAGAAAATAATGCATTTTCCATTTCATCCTCCAAAACAAGGAATAAGAGCCGGCAGCCACCCAGATCTTGTTGGACTACAAGTCCCATCTGCCTCAGCTGGCATTGCTGATGTTCAGGGATGATGGGAGGTGTAGCATCTAGAAGGCCACAGGTTTCCCATCTTATGCACTAACGGTTCTGTTATATTAACTTGCCACTGTCTCCTTATTTTTTTTTTAAAAAATAATTTTTTATTAAATTTTACATAAATATTTCCAATCAAACAATTTCCCAAATAACATATTTTCATCTTTTGAACTTCCCTCAACTTCTCTGACAATCATCCGTATTTAAATTTTTTGTCTACACATTCCTCAAATTTAGTATCGCCTTTTAAAAGTACCTTTATAACCTTATTTACATTCTTGCAATATTCCTTATTTTTTCGCAAAGCTTCTTTAAAACCCACTAGCGTTATTTGCTCATCACATACACTCTTCAAATATTCTGAAATTTTTTCCCAGTCCTCAATGAACTTGTGATCTCGTTGATATCTAATTTTCCCGGTTATTTTGTCCAGTTCTGCATAATCCATTAGCTTCATTCTCCATTCCTCCAGAGTCGGTAGTTCTTCCTGCTTCCATTTTTGGGCCATTAATATTCTCGCTGCTGTTATTGCATACTGAAAAAGTTTACAGTCCCTTTTATTTATTTCATTTCTTGTTATTCCTAGAAGGAAGGTTTCTGGTTTCTTTACAAAACTATATTTCAACATCTTCTTTAACTCATTATATATCATCTTCCAGAACCCCTTCACTTTCTTACATTCCCACCACATATGAATAAAGGTTCCTTCTTTCTCTTTACATTTCCAACACTTATTACAGGTTTTAAACATTTTAAACATTTAAAAATGTTTAAAATGTTTAAAACTTGCCACTGTCTCCTTAAGCCCAGCCCTGCCTCCAAGTTTCTCTCATTTCCTCTCTTCCCTTCCCCTGTGAGAAACCCTGCTGCAAGCCTGGGTTAATAAATTAATATTAATAAATAAGTTAAATTACCGTCATCATCTATATGGAGCCTGGGGGACGCGGGTGGTGCTGTGGGTTAAACCACAGAGCCCAGGACTTGCTGATCAGAAGGTCGGCGGTTCGAATCCCCACAATGGAGTGAGATCCTGTTGCTCAGTCTCAGCTCCTGCCAACCTAGCAGTTCGAAAGCAAGTCAAAGTGCAAGTAGATAAATAGGTACCGCTCCAGCGGGAAGGTAAAGGGCGTTTCCGTGTGCTGCTCTGGTTCACCAGAAGCAGCTTAGTCATGCTGGCCACACGACCCGGAAGCTGTACGCCGGCTCCCTTGGCCAATAAAGCGAGATGAGCGCTGCAACCCCAGAGTCGGTTACGACTGAACCTTTACCTTTATATGGAGCCTAACATTTAACAGGTATCACAAGGGTAAAACTTTCTTGTTGTGATTGGATTCTTGCATGGCCAGAGTTAGATTCTAAGAAGATGGTTAGCTTTTGAACATTCTGTTCCTCAAGTTCTGATCCATAACCACTCTCCTAAAGATCAAGCTCTAAAGCAGGTGTGGGGGACCTTTATTCCTCCAGATGTTGCTGAAATATAACTCCCTTCATCCCTTGCCATTGATCATACTTGCTGGGGCTGATGGGAGTTCCCATAACTTTTGAAACCATTTTAATTCTTCCTATGAATTTAACTTTTTTCTTTTTAACCATGCCTGGATTAAATTGGTGGAGGGCAGAGAAGGGGTTCAAGTAAGCTTGTTTCGTGGGCTAGAACTCACAGCCACTCGATGTGCTATTTAAACATGCATCGAGGCGCTGTTGATATATACCTGTCTACATGGGAATGTGCTCATAAAAAGGTTTCACCCTGTGGCGCCTTGCAATAAATAAATCTTTAAAAGGATCCTAAACAACAGTAGCAAAACCTTTCTCCCAAGCATTTGATCTGAATTCCACATTATCGTCCATGATAAGAAATATTTTGATATAACTCTGTGGGTATCAGCAGCTAGAAAAATGTGTAAGAGGGGTGGTGGAGGGGTAGGGGTTCCATATGATCTTTAAAATTCCTTAAATATGCTGAGGGGGGGAATCATAACTGCACATTTCCAGAGTGTGGATCTCTAAATGCATATGTAAATGTCCTTAATATTTTTTCTTGGAATGGAAATGACCACTCAGTCAGCAATTCTCTTACCAAGCTTAAAGCCTGAGCCAAATGATAGGATGTTTTATTTAAAAGTAGAGCTTGTACCATCAAGGCAGGAAATGTATATCTTTAGTACATTTTCAAGGCCACATCGTGGCACCATATGCTGCCCCCGCTAATGTTTTGAAAGCAATTGCTGACCGCCTAAAGGTAGCACATCTCGAGTTTATAAGCCACATATTGCCACAGGCAAGGAGCGAAGCCAGTTATTTAAAAGACCACAATATGGTTGGTTTTGAAGGTGTTAATTCGGACCCATGTGCTTCACCTGTTTGTTTATAATGGTGGAATTTAAAAAGAAAGAGCTGGTAGGAGCTTAATGTAGATGATGCACGTCATTGTGTCATTACCAAATTGGAACGAGGTGGAAGAGGGGAAAGCGCTGTAACCAGTAAGCAGAGAAGTGTCCTTGGAAGCTCTTGAAGCAAATATTTTGCACTACCAATCAAAATTTTCCTGTATCAAAGTACGAGTGAGGAGGAGACAGGGACAGTTCTCCACTTACAAGTGGTTTATAGCAGAAGAGCCTGCTATAACATTTGTTCTGGATTATCGTTCGCATATTTAAAGAGCGAAGTTGTAATTTATATATTTTAATATTTAAACTTCTGTTAAATTTGGATTTCTCTGCGGTAATTTAATATACTTCTGCCCACTGTTTGCTTTCAGATAGCCTTGGTGAAAGGGAAGAAAGATGGAAAAGGAATCATTCCTTCCAGGGCAAATCAATCATTTGGCTGTGAATTTGCCAGTGCCTTGCCCTTCAAGATAAAATTGAATACGTGTTGCAAGCAACAAAGCTTTCCTCAGCCTCCTTTTGGTGTGTGTGCGTGTGTGTGTGCATGTGTGTGTGCGTGCATGCGCACACACGTGACAATAAAATTACCACCATACAGCCCAGTCCTGCCCTGCGAAATGCTATTTGACTCCTGCAACTTATATCCAACCATGATATTAACTCTTTAGCCTGGCCTTAGGCAGCACTAGAAGAGGAGCAGGGGGGCAAGTGTCCCTCAGTCAAAGAGCTTGCCCCACTTGCCCCCCCCAATCCCTGAACCCCATGCTGTTATTTTTCTTTGTCATCCACCTAGAAATATACTTTGTTCCCTACATTTTTTTTCTGGTATGACAACTCAGCTTGGAGAACAAAACATTAAGCAGTGGGGACAGGACACATTTGCAAATCTTGCAGCCCCACATCATACATTGAAAGCACATGGCTTCCCTCAAAGAAACCTGAGAACTGAAGTTTGTGAAGGGGGCTGGGAATTGTAGCTGTGAAGGATGAACTACAGCTCCCAGGATTCTTTGGGGGAAGCCATATGTAGCATGGATGTGACTCAGGTTCTTATGCCTTTTCTGAGCTGTTGCTGTTCTTCTTCCTGCAGTTTCAATCTTCTTTTGTGTTTTGTTTCAGTTTATGTGTTTTAGCATTTTGTTCTAAGCCACCTTGTGGAGTCTACCAGACATACAGACAATGGAAAGAGAACATCTGAATAAGGAAATGATAGTATTAATTGAGGGCAGCAAAACCAGCATCAGTTCATTGCAAGTCCCTTTGCTTTAGCAGCTGGATGGGGAATCCAACATATCCTTCTTATGAGGTGTGGGAACTGATTGTTAAGATGCCAGAGTAAAGATGTCCTACAAGAAGTTAAGCATACTCTGAAAAATATCCCCATCTTGCATGTTTTGGACCTTGCCTGCTTTTAGTGGAGAACTTGTTAGATGCGATTAGGGATGGGGAAGAAGTTTGATTTTGATTGCATTTTAAGGAGTAAACTACCCAATTTGCACTAATACAAGAGCTGAAACTCAACCATCTTTGAAATTTGCACTTCTCTGAATTTTGTGATGCAGTTCTCCAGCCAAGAAATATGTACAAACATATATATATGAGCAAAATGTGCATAAAATGAATATACTGGTGGAAAAATAACACACACAAATGTCTTATATCAGGGGGAAATGCCTTGCAAAAATGCATATATTTCAAATGCAGACAGACATGTATTTACAACGTGAAGTCTGAACTAAAATGCTGACAAACTTTCCTGATCATTGTTTTTTAAAAGACAAACACAAATTGACTTTAAGGTAGGAAGAATGAAGAACTGAGAGAACTGAAATGGTCAGATCTGTCCATTCCTAGGTGAGAGAAAGCCATTTCTATGTATTTTCAGTGGTGGGTTTCAGATGGCACGCCTTTCTTAAAGGGCATTGAGGCATGAACTGCTTTGAGCCGCGCTAAACAGTCACATAATTGTTTATCAGAAAAAGCCATAGCCACTGCTTTAAAAAAACCAAAACAAAAAAACCGAGCCATCTCCACCTCTGAAAGCAAGCATCTCCATTTTCCAGCTTGCAAGCCATCTCTGTTTAGCCAGGGATAATGTAGGGACACCTTTGGGCGTATTGCCACTTCCCTAAACAGTTGGAGGCAGGGAGGCAAAATTGCCCCACAGTCCAATGTACTTAATATGAGTATCCATGTTAACCTAATACTTTTTCCTCTTTTTTAATAGCAGTCTATAACATGCTTCCCTATCAGGTAATAGCTATCGGGATTTATTTAAAGAGCCCCCTTGTTGTCTGCGAAAGAAACAAAAACCCTACAATGATAGAGGGATTAGGTTCCCCCCCTGAGGCCTGGTTCAGTCAGTGTGCGTCTTTGTGTGTGACTTCCCTCTATTGTAAGATGCAATCGGCAGCTCCGGTTTTTGAAGCCTGCGGGGGGGAGAAGATTAAGTTCTCTTCAGCTGGCCGTCCAAGGGTGTGGCTTTTTAACATTTGGACTAGCAGATGGTGACAAGCCCAACAGGTGCACTCCTCTTGCTGCTCCAAACCCCCCTTTTTGAAAAAAAGAAAAACAAAAAGAAACATCTGCTCAGCACACAAACAGCGTTCAGCACTCCAACCACACAAACTCAACCTTCCTTCCCCCCCAACACCAGATGGACATTTTACTATTAGTAGCTATGGAAGCGGACAAGACGCTGAGAGAGGAGGACTGGTGACCTTCAACTATTAACCTTTTTGTGCTGAATGTTGCAAAGGCTGAGTGCGACAGGAATGCTTTGATCTGAATATTAAGGGATGTAAAATGAACACAAGCTACATTGGTGATTAGGTCGTGTAGGAAGTTGTACAGCAGCGGCCCATTAAAAAGAAGAAGAAGGAGAATCACAAAGAAAAATAGTCCAAAGCGAGTGACAGACTCTCTCAGCAGTCGTAAAATGATAGCTGATAAAAAGGTGGGGCGGGGGTAGCCAAGAACGCAAGCTAGGAAGTTCTAACTTTACATCTCACTAGGTGGCCTTGGGCAAGCTATGTTTCCCTCAGGGTTGGGCCCACATTTGCAATGCATGGGGAAGAAAACGAGGAAAGGCCATACATCAGTGGTAGAGCAACCATTTTGCATGCAGAAGGTCCAAGGTTCAGTCTCTGGTATCTCCAGTAGGGCTAAATGAGGACCCAGTAGGACATTCTGGTGAGTCACTGCCCATCATTGTAGACCAGGTGTGGAAAACTGGATCCTGCTGACTCACTTTAAGCTCCCCAATGGTCCCCTCATAGACACTGGCTCCAGAGGGCTAAGGCTCTGTGGGCCCCCTCAATATATCTTTCTGAGGGGGCTGCCCCCCCCACCCGTTGGGGCTGAAGTCAGGCATTGTTCCTCGGAAGATGGTGCCTCTGGTTCCCCTGCAGCCTTGTCCATATGGTGTCAAGTGTGAGGCAGGGGGCCATGCTTTGTGTGGAATAGCATCAGGGACCAACTAGGGATCTGTCCCAGGCCTAATAAGATCCACAGGTAGGATGTCCCCCACACCCACTGATGAATCAATGGGCCGACTCAGTATAAGGCAGCTTACTATGCCCCCATGCATTTTACAATGCATACAGATCATACAAGAAAGCCCAGAGATTGAGATTGCGTATTATTTAAGAGGCCTGCCCTAGATAAACAAACCACCCACCCACCTGGCACTGAAAAGACCATGGAGGAGGCAGTAAGGAAACCCAGTAAAGCGAACCCATCTACGAAGTACAGAAAATCTGTGACAAATGCATTAATTCATTTGGCTAAGGAGTTGGTTTAGAAAGGGGTGTGTGTACTGATGTTGCTTTGGGAACGAGGATTGCTGGACATTTTACTCGTGTCACTTCTCAGCTCATATATTTGTAAATAAACAAGTATGCAACCTAATATCATAGATCTCTAGCGTTCTCCAGAGGGGATCGTTTCTCTAAAGGCAACCACTGTTTGAGTAGAGGGAAGTGTAAAACAATAATTCAGCTGAATGCTTTTATGGAAGAGCAGGAACACATCTCTCACCTCACCCATAAGCATAACTCATGTTGGGAAAGTATGGATGAATGTTAGGAAAATAGATTTGACTCATGTTGTTTGTGCAACTCACATTAAGCTCAGTGCTGAGAACAGGACTCCTTAACCCTTTCCTTTCCTGCCATGTGTCCACTCAAAATTGCTCTAGCTTTGCCACCCATGGAAAAATATATACAGGGGTGTCCTCTATTCTCCCTCCCTCTGTGTGGAGTAAACCAGCTGGGTGATGGTGATTTGGAGCAGGCCCCTGCTATTTCTCTTTTGCGTTGTAAAAACAACAGCCAAACCATTGGAGGGGGTGGTGGCATGCAAATAAGCACCACATGCAGTTTGCCCCCAAAGTCCTAAATAATGATGATGATGATGATGATGATGATGATATAATTATAAATAGAAAATGAAGCAGAAAACGTTGTGCTGAATTGTCTTGCAGAAAGCTGTCACAATGAATTCTCTTGCTTAGGAAAAAAGTGTGCACTTCCCCCCTTTGCAGAACTCCTGGACCTTTTAAAAAGCCGCTCGAAGAACAGCAGCTGAAGTTCTCTTCATCTCAATGCTAGGAAAAGCTTGATTTTTTTGGTCTGTTGTTCAGCTGTTCTAACAAAAAGTGGGGGGAAGGTAGTAACAACAACCCTATCCATTCAGAAGTTTATATTTCAGGGTCAGCCTTTTAATGCTAAACTGAAAGTATAGAAAACAGTTCAGTCAAAAATATAGGATATAAAAGGGGATGGGAACCTGTGGCCCATCCACAACTCTCATCCTCAAGAGTTCACTCTGCTGCAGACTGACAGGAGCTGAAGCTCAATACCCCCTCCCTGTTCTATGCTGTGCTCTTATGGTGCATTGCAGAATACCTGTGTGTCAACTGCATCTTCTGGCTTACTTGACTTTAAAGGGAGATGAGACAAATTAAGGGAGGAAATCTCACTTAGAAGTTATTGGTCATGATGACTATGCAAGTCCCAGTTGCTGAGGAGCAACAATAGGAGAAAGCTATTGCCCTTGTGTCCTCCATTCTGGAGTTATCTGGTTCATCCCTGTGGGAAGTAGGATGCTGAGCTAGGTGGACCTTTGCTTTGATCTACAGATCCACCTCATGTGTTCCATGTTGCCCTCAGTGACCCTACAATTCCCCTAGCCCTCCATCTTTATGGTAAGGGAATGGATCTGCTGGATTGGGATATCCATAAAATGTAGAGTTGTATTTAATGAAATCAATGGCCATTATTGACTTAAAAGGTAAAGGTAAAGAGACACCTGACCATTAGGTCCAGTCCTGGCCGACTCTGGGGTTGCGGCGCTCATCTAGCTTTATTGGCCAAGGGAGCCGGCGTACAGCTTCTGGGTCATGTGGCCAGCATGACTAAACCGCTTCTGGCAAACCAGAGCAGTGCACGGAAAAGCCGTTTACCTTCCCGTCAGAGTGGTACCTATTTATCTACTTGTACCTTGATGTGCTTTTGAACTGCTAGGTTGGCAGGAGCAGGGACCGAGCAACGGGAGCTCACCCCGCCGCGGGGATTTGAACCACCGACCTTCTGATCGGCAAGTCCTAGGCTCTGTGGTTTAACACACAGCACTACCTGCGTCCCATTATTGACTTAGGTCTGTTCATTTCAGTGGGTCTACTTGAGTAAAGCTTAGTTGGGCACAACCCCTAGTATTCTTCTCTCCCCTCAGAGACTATGTTTTGGGCCATCAGTGCACCGCAAAATTTCTGCAGAAATTTTCTTGGTCACAAAATTCATCTTCTTGTCTTTCATGATTGAAAATGGCTTGAACGTGAGAAGGAATGTGGGCGATTAAATGTCAAAAGCCAGAAAGGTGGCTGCATAAAACTGGGATCCAATGTCCTGCCACACTTCCTTACCCTTCCCGTGAACTGAAAATCATTAGTCAAAATAGCAAAAACGGTAGACAAACAAAAAGAACAAAGAGATTGTGCAAAGGGAAAAACCACCCAGATTATGTAAATCCGCTTAACTGCATATTTTGGGGGTTTTTTCTTGACCCAGAATTCGGATTACCTAGGTGTGGACATTCAGTTTTATTTCAGTGAAGGATATGTACAATCTTGGAAGCAACTAGTTCTGTGACTAACATCCACCATCAGTATGCGAGCTGACATGAGCTATAGCTGCTCAGTTGATGCATTTACAGGACATACTGATTTGGACGCAGAGCTGCAGTTATCAGTTTCCCTGCCTCCCTCCCTGATGATCCATTACTTCCTATTCTTTATCACTGACCTGCTGCAAGGTCTGCTCCCCCCCCCAGGGGGGGTCCTTTACTTTAGCTGATGTTCTGGATCTGTTGCAGGGTCTCTGCAAACCTGGCAGCTTTCGCTAGACTGGCAGCTGTCTGCAAATCTCATGGCTCAGGGGCTTGCCTGGGTCAGGAGCTGATCACGAAGCAATGAATTGTATATGTTTCATCCCCAGGGAGCATCAGAGCATAAAAGATGTGAAGAAAGCATTCGGTCCAGGAAAGAGACTGCCCAACCAGCTGAAAAATAGGGGTGCTGGTGGGGTTTGCATCATTCTTTTGCTAAGATCTCGACAGAATGGTCCAATGAGGAGGACAGTATGGGCAATGAAAGGGAGTATTATATTACAGCATGGTTATAGGCAAGCTATGGGCAACAGCAGTTTCTCTGAAAAAAGGTTTTTGTTTTTGTTTTAATCTGAAAATGCAACTCTGGGCCAAATGGGTTGCAGCAAACATTGCAGTTCTCAGAAGTCTTATTTCTGAATGGGAGGGGAAAACAGGGTATCTACCCTGTGGCTTAGTTTCTATAAAGAAGGCTATTCAATCATCATCAATGAAGCTGAACACAGGCACTAACTCTAAGGGGCCCAGGTCCCTTCATCCCCCAATAAAATGTTTGGAAGACTGCCCCCCCCAATGTTCAGGACAATCAGGGGGTAGATTTAGGGGTGTATTAGCAGTGCACAGGCACTGGGTACTGAGCCGAGGGGTGCGGTGATGCCCGGTTTGGGGAAGGAGGTGTGAGGGCTCTGACAGGGTCCTAGAGTCCTCCAAACTCCTTCCCAAAGGGTGTGCATGTGTGAGGGCAAAGTTGAGTGAGTGAGTGAGTGAGTGAGTGAGTGAGGTCTGTTCTGCTGGTGGAAGAGGCTCTCAAAACCACCAGCCTCCTCCACGGCATGCCTGCCGCCCCATTGCATGCCTTGTATACATAGCAGCCCAGCGAGCAGCAAAGCAGCTGCAGCGACATGGGTTTGGGTGAATGGGTGTGTGAGGGCTTGAGAATATCCATGATCTTCTCTCTCTTTTTCCCTCCCCTTCATGTCGCAGAGAACAATTAAATGTGATGGAGGTGGTGCCTAACAAGATGGGGCATTGATCTGATCCAGTAGGCTCTTCTCGTCTCCATTGGAAACATGGATTTGCGTGTTTGGGCTAGCCAAGAAGAGGGAGCTCTGGGGTGGGCTCTTTGAATGAAGGGACAGAGACCCAGGGACTACAGCTCACGTCATTGCTGACGACTAGCTAGACTGGTGGGAAGAGAGAGTCCAACAATAACTGGAGGATCATCAGTTATGGTTTGGTTTTTGTTTCATCCCTCCTTGCTCTTCTCTAGTGGCCAGGGTCTCCAACTATTGCCTTTACCATATTGCATAATGAAAAGGTGTGTTTTTCCCCTCTTAAGGCCTTCCCTGTTTATTTTGATAGCTGTTCAAAAACTCATATCTGCTATTAAATATGGAAAACCTCAGCAAATATAAAATTTGCTAATTTATTCCTACTGTATGCATAACTAAATATTTAGACACTTTCTGTGAAGCTGCTAATGCCTAACCTTTGTAAGAATCTATAATTTGGCATAGAAAAAAACAACAGTATTAAATGCTGTACTGGTGTCACAGGTACCTAAAAATAGCCACCCCTTACCTATAAATATTCCACAAGCCCTGGGAAGAAACGTTTTAGCAACACTGGAAAAATCCAATACCATGCAAAGAACAGCACACTCCTTTTTAAAAGGTCCCTAGAAGCCCTTTTAGAAAGAAATTACATATCCAACGGCCCAAATCCTTAAAAGATCATGCTTGCTTATGCTGATCAGATGCTCTTCAGAATGTAACTATACTGGAAACAGGAATTTCAGCAGATCTAATTTATGTTTTAGGGCAAGGATAAGAAACTGCACCCTTGAGAATTCCTGCTTCTACACAATTATTAAAATCATTAAAATTATTGCTGTATCTCAAGCTGCAGTGCATATCTTCAAGATGAGAAGCTTTCTAAAGTTATCCTAAACAAATATGTTAAATCCTAAAACAGGGGTGGGGGGGGGGGAGACTTCTAGCCAGCAGATGCCGGAGGACTGCAATTCCCATCATCCTTGTCCATTGCCAATAGGACTCATGGGTGTTGGAGTCTTAACAGCATCTGTAGTATTGCTTATTCCCTATTTCTGCTCTAAAGGTTATGCTATATTGAGGCACAGTGTATTAACTTGACACTGCCCTCTTAAGCATAGAGCAATCATCAGATCTTCACATGCAATTCTTTTCTTCCTTTACCTTCATCTTTGAGAGACCCTGGGGCAGGCCTGTGTTAAGAGTCCTGCAAGGGAGCTGTATATAATTGTGTTTAAAAAGTGGTAAAGGACTCCTGACAGTTAAGTCCAGTTGCGAATGACTCTGGGGTTGCAGCACTCATCTCGCTTTACTGGCTGAGGGAGCTGTTTGTCCGCAGACATTTTTTCCGGGTCATGTGGCCAGCATGACTAAGCCGCTTCTGGTGAAACCACAGCAGTGCACGGAAACGCTTTTTACCTTCCCACTGGAGCGGTACCTATTTATCTTACTTGCACTTTGACGTGCTTTCGAACTGCTAGGTTGGCAGGAGCTGGGACTGAACAATGGGAGCTCACCCTGTTGCGGGGATTCGAACCGCCAACCTTTTCTATTGGCAAGCCCATGGCCAACTGGTTTCAGTTAAATTGCCATCATTTTTTCAGTCCTGCTCCAATGTCTCTTCTTCTGCCAACAACCCTGGGTTGTGTGTGGCTTGTCTGCAAAGGCTGCCAGTGTATATCATGTGTAGGAGCCTAACACAGTCAGGACACCCGGTTGTGTTGTTTTCACAATTGTGTGGAACAAACATCATGTGAATAGGGCAAATATTATTATAATTAATATTATTTTCATTACATGTTAGTCCACCTCGGGTTTCCCAAGGCACTAAAAACCTGGCCTAAACTTCCACAAAGCCCTATATTTTGACAACAAACACACCATCCCCTTCATCATGCACCCCTACTTTTCGATTATTTGGGGCCCTACACAGAAGCGACTTCACTCCACAATCTTGCTGGATACCCTCCTTTTGCTTTCTTTTTACTGAAAACCCAAAATGTGGAATTGAGCACTGCTCATGGCCTGGCTTCAGTTCTCATCGCATATCCACCTCTCATTGTGTACCTGGCATCCTTCTGAAGATTCCTGCCTTCGCTCTGGCATACTGCGTGTCGAAAAGAGAGAGAGAGAAATGATGTCAGTGGGAAGAGAGGTCACAATTGCTGCCAGGACCACAAATGGGCAGCGAGGAAGATAAGCAAAAGCTGTCGATGTATTTGACCTTCCACAGAGTCCCCATTCATGTTGAAAATCCTGTCTCCTTGGGAAGGAGCAGCATGGAATGAACGTCTTGGCTTTATGTATATGACAGGATCTAAGATGTTAAATGGGTCAGTCCATGTTGTCTTTTAAACCTCAAGCTTTATCCTTGCTGTTTCTATGGTCTGATGTATTTACTTATCAAAAGCATCCCCGTCCTCTGTTTTGGCTCCACACTGGAGTTCCCAAGATAGCTAGCAATTGTAGCGAAAACCTGCAGTTGTGAAACAGTGTGCAACAGACAAAAGGCAAGTGCAGTAACCACCACTAATAACAAACAATTAAAACAGCACATAACCTACAGAGCCCCCGCTATGGATGGTAACCACTTTATTGAAAAGAACTAAAGAAGAAGTTTACAATCAGCACTTGAAGCTCATATAAAGAGTGAGGCGGACCAAATTTTCTATGGGTGCCACTACTGGAACGGCTATTCCAAGCAAGACATTAAGCTAGTAGTAGAACCCTTTTCTTGCCAAATTGGCCCCTCTCTTGTTCTTGCCAGCCATGCAAACTGAGACTAGGTCAAGGAATTAGGTTGCTGGGCTATTTCGCTTCCCCTTGCTCTCCACTGAGCTTCTTTTGCACTGAACAGTATTTTGAATGGCGCAGGAAAGGAGAACAGGCCGATAGCAGTTGGTTTCCTGCACTGAAACCAACCCCTATTGGCCTGTTATAAAAGGAAAATGGAGCATTCTCTCAAGAAGGTGAAGAAGCTTAATGGGTCTTGTTTCCTTGCCAGGAGTCTGAGGCAAAAAAAGCAAATTGGGAGGAGCCTTCATGTCTACCAGCTCCTGTAGCAGCTGCCATCACTAATAGCTGCAACAACCCCAGTTGGTTCATTTATTGGCTGTGTGTCCCATCGACATATGTCTATATCCAGCTCTCCACAGTTTAAATTCCTGTGCAATGCAAGACTGGAAGGTTGGCTCCTCCAGAGGTATTATTTCAGAATGCCTGAAGGGGGATTTGGTTGTTGGATTGGGCTGGTGAATCATGTTATCAGCAACGCCCCGAGAGTCAGGGATGGAGAACCAAATGTTGGTCTTGAACTGCCATCATCCCTGACCATTGGCCACACGGGCTGTGGCAGGTATGATTTGGAGCCCAACAACATCTGGTACCACAGATAAGCTACTATTTGACTTCTAGAAAGCATCTGAAGGCAGCCCTGTTCAGGGAAGGTTTTAATGGATTACAGTGGTAAAGGTAAAGGTAAAGGGACCCCTGACCATTAGGTCCAGTTGTGGCCGACTCTGGAGTTCTGGCGCTCATCTCGCTTTATTGGCCAAGAGAGCCGGCGTACAGCTTCCGGGTCATGTGGCCAGCATGACTAAACCGCTTCTGGCAAACCAGAGCAGCACATGGAAACGTCGTTTACCTTCCCGCTGGAGCAGTACCTATTTATCTACTTGCACCAGCGCACGGAAACGCTGTTTACCTTCCCACTGGAGCGGTACCTATTTATCTACTTGCACTTTGACGTGCTTTTGAACTGCTAGGTTGGCAGGAGCAGGGACCGAGCAACGGGCGCTCACCCCATCACGGGGATTCAAACCGCCGACCTTCTGATCGGTAAGTCCTAGGCTCTGTGGTTTAAACCACAGCGCCACCTGCGTCCCAGATTACAGTGGTACCTCGGGTTAAGTACTTAATTTGTTCCGGAGGTCCCTTCTTAACCTGAAACTGTTCTTAACCTGAAGTACCACTTTAGCTAATGGGGCCTCCTGCTGCCACCGCGCCGCCGGAGCCCGATTTCTGTTCTCATCCTGAAGCAAAGTTCTTAACCTGAAACACTATTTCTGGGTTAGCGGAGTCTGTAACCTGAAGCGTATGTAACCTGAAGCGTATGTAACCTGAGGTGCCACTGTATTATTATTATTATTATTATTATTACCCATCACCTGACCTACTGAAATGTGTATGCTTCTGCATCCACATGGCTGCTTGTGGGTGTTTGGGTTTAGCTAGATCTGCAGGGTGGTCCAAAACCTGTTTGCGCCGAAGTTAATTCTGAAATATTGGGCTTACTCCTAAGTGAGTGTGCAGATGGACTCCTGTCTTACGGTGGCAAGGCCCTTCCCTCCCACTTGCTGCGCTTTTCAAGACACTGAGAAAAAAGAGGGCAAGGTATGCCTCCTTTAAGTTCACACACTAGCCTGATGATATGCAGTTAGTAGCCATGTGGAAGAGAGCTGCATTTCCTTCCTTGTCTGACATGTCTTTTCATACAGCCTTCTTCACAGTTTTTTTTTCTGTATTGTGATTTTAGGATATAACAAGGTGTTAACAAGAAAAACATGTTTTCACTAAAGCTATATACAAAGCGTACCTCTTGCCCTGAGTCCTTCTGTGTGTTTATTTTTTTTCCCCCTGAGGAAGTCTGTCTCTAGAATGAATAAACAAACTTTTTTTTTTAAAAAAAGTGTACAGTACTTGTGGGTGGTGGCAGGGTGGAGAAATTATAAAAAAGTGCATTGCTCTCTCCCGCCCACCCCATTTTGTCACAGAACATGAATTTGGGCTACATAAATACAAATGCTGGACCGTAATGAAGGCTGATCGCCAAAGAATTGATGCTTTTGAATTATGGTGCTGGAGGAGACTCTTGAGAGTCCCGTGGACTGCAAGAACATCAAATGCATCCATTCTTAAGGAAATCAGCCCTGAGTGCTCACTGGAAGGACAGATCCTGAAGCTGAGGCTCCAATACTTTGGCCACCTCACGTGAAGAGAAGACTCCCTGGAAAAGACCCTGATGTTGGGAAAGAGGGAGGGCACAAGGAGAAGGGGACGACAGAGGATGAGATGGTTGGACAGTGTTCTCGAAGCTACAAACATGAGTCTGACCAAACTGCGGGAGACAGTGGAAGACAGAAGTGCCTGGCATGCTCTGGTCCATGGGGTCACGAAGAGTCGGACATGACTAAACGACTAAACAAACACAAATACAAATCACTGTTCACCTGTTGAGTTTCACTCTTGTTTCTTTAAGTTAACATGGCTTTGGTCTATTTTTGTCTCTAAGGTGCATGCAGGGAGAAAACGGATCATGTGACTTTGAACAGAGAAGGTCCCTGGTTCAAGCCCTCAGAGACTCCAGGCAGGACTGCAAGGCTCCTGCCTAAAACTCTGGAAAGTCAAGGCCCATCTGTGTAGACAATAAGGAACAAGAAGTGGATCTGTACTTTGACTTGCTGAAAGATAGACTGACACCAGCACTGCAAGGTAGAAGTCCTCCATTAGAAGGACCAGTTGTGGAAATTGCCTTGTTTCATGCGTGTCTCTTGACTCGGGTTCATTCGTTCTGATATTCCAGTTAGGAATAATTGAGGAATTACATTTCTGTGAATTCCAGTGTAAAGTGACCTGATTGATAACTTCTGAACTAATGTGTGGCTCAGAATGTGCTTCTCCTTCAGATTTCACACTTCTCTGAAACTTGCAGTACAGCTCTCGGATTAATAAAACATACCAAAATGAGGCATATTTCAGGATAAAAAAACATTTACACGTGTGTGATGTAAGAGATGCATATATTGCGATAAAATATGGAATAAAATCTTTTTAAAAAATAATGTTACCTGTATCCGATTTGAAATTGTTTTTATATGTTTTAACTGCTTTTGTTGCTTTGCAAAATTGCTTTGAGATGCTTCAAAGGATGTGATCCGGAAATGAAATAAAACAGTCTTGACTAGGCATCTAACACTCAGTAGGGACAGCGCCTGTCTAACTTCTTGTGGGAGGGAGTTCCATAGAAACAACACTGAAGGCACGACTCCTTTTACGACTCTTTGTTTGCATGAGTTGTGCTTCTGGTGCATAGGGAACCACTAATAGTGCTCACCCCATTATCTCAGTGAGCCATTTTAGGCATATGTCTCAAAATTCTCAATACATTTCTTGTGAAACATTCCATACGGCAATGAAGGAGAACTGAACAAAGCTCACAAAATTCAAATTTTAATTTTTACAAGTTTATAAAGTTGTCACAATTAAATTTGTTTTGGATTTTAAAATCTGGTGGCAATCTTTAAAATTGAAACCATCAGTTTGATTACCATCAGTAATCTTGCCCAACATTTGAAAACAAATGCAAGTCCACAGGTTTAAATTCAAACGATATATTTCAAACATGTACATTAGCTCTGCTCATTCAAAGCATCTTTTTCATTGCAACGAGAAGAGAAATACATTAAGAAGAGAGCCTTGTTCAGCTTTTAGATCACAAATGCGCAAAACCAAGGACATGAAAGTGAACTGATTGAATTGACTGCATTCCTGCAATGGAACCAAAACATCATTTCTTGGTGAATTACATAATTGTTGTGGCTACAGGATGTACAGCTCGATCCAGGAAACAGTCCCCTTCAACTGCCTGGAAAGGGTTCAACTTGACATGGAGGAGTTCATAAATCTACCATGAGCAATTGAGTAGAGAAATGCTTAGGAAGGAAAGAACTGGGGGAAAGGCTGTATCTCTGCAGTCAAGCATCCACTTTGCATGCAGGAAGTCCCAGGTTCAATCCTTGGCATCTCCAGGTGGGTGGAGGGCAAGGGAGCTGCCTGTCAGTGTGGACAATACTTAGTTAAATCGACCATTGGTCTGACCGGTGGTAGACTTGGGCGCTATGGTGCCCTGTGCAAGGCCAGAATATGCACACACACCCTGCTACCATTGCACTGCATTCCCAAAGGCGAGTAAGGAGGTGCCCAGCTTTGAGAAGGAAGGGCCAGGGCTCTGGCAGGGTCCCAGAGCCCTCCTGCCTTTTTCACACAGCTGGGAAAGCGCTAACTAGGAGACAGAAGGATTCCAGGATCCTGCGATTGCCTCGTGGCACCTTCTCGCAGCCCAGCGCTTCGCTTACCAGGCATTGAGACTGCGCCCCCTCGGCTCAGTGCCCAGTGTGTGCACACTGCCCGCATAGCCTTAAATCCACTCCTGGTCTGACTCTGTATAAGGCAGCTTCTTATATTCCAAGAAAAGTGTTATTCTGCAGCACAGTTCACGGTGAGCACATAGTTGATGCCACCCGCTATGCTATCTTGTTTCCATGCTCCGATATCCTTGTCACTTTCCACATCAACTTTGCTAAGATCTTTTCTTCAGCATATCAGTGTGCGTGTGTTCATGTGTGTTCGTGTGGTGTGTGTGTATGCAATGCCCTGAAAATTAAATTAGTCTTCGACTCCACTAGATATGACAGTTTCTGGCATGCACATGATGGTATCAATCTGGCCTGAGTCTAAAATAGCAGTAGCTTGATTCTCCACCAAAGGCCAAAGTGGAGGAGATGCTGACTCTGAGACTGGCTCCTTATGGCTTTCTTTTCTTTCTTTTTCAATTTATTTGATTTTAGTTTGTAGCTTTACTGAAATACAGCCATGGGCGCTGCAAATCTGATTGAAGTGGGGCGATGCAGAGGGACCAGTGTTTGCTTAATCCTTTCCATTCAGAAAGCAGTCAGGGGAACAGAGAGGGTTCCAAGAGTGTCAAAACAGTTGGACAGTCCCCCGTGCTCAAATTCCAGGGAGGCCAAAGGGTGGGCTGCCTTCCCTGCTTTTGTGATAGCCTCCACTTTTTAATGACAGTTTTTTGGAAGGGCCCAGGGGGATCATGGTTTGACTGAGGGTGTGACAAGGATTGGAACATGTGTGGACCTCTACTCCCCATCCTACCCCCACCCCCAAATAACTAGAGCCGGTGAACTCTTTCTGCCATTATTTACATTGGGAACAGGTTAATCTGCATTCCTTACCTCATCACTGCTATAATCCAATAATCCAATACATGTTTCAGTTAAAACAAAAATTAAAGCTACCAGATAATTGGTCCCATACCCCACAACTGTCCCGTTTTAAGTGGGACATCCTGCAACCACAGAAACCAATCCCAGCCTCAGTTTGGATCCCATAATGTCCATTTTATTGGGTCTGGCGAACTGGCAAGAAGAAGAAGAAGAAGAAGAAGAAGAAGAAGAAGAAGAAGAAGAAGAAGAAGAAGAAGAAGAGTAGTAGTAGTGGTAGTAGTAGTTTGGATTTGATATCCCGCCTTTCACTCCCTTTAAGGAGTCTCAAAGCGACTAACATTCTCCTTTCCGTTCCTCCCCCACAACAAACACTCTGTGAGGTGAGTGGGGCTGAGAGACTTCAGAGAAGTGTGACTGGCCCAAGGTCACCCAGCAGCTGCATGTGGAGGAGCGGAGACACGAACCCGGTTCACCAGATTACGAGACTACCGCTCTTAACCACTACACCACACTGGCTCACCAATTCTCACTCTGGCATAAGTCAGCAGGGTTACACCAGAGCACTAGACTGGAAGGCATTCCTTTTTTGGTCTGATGTTCTGGAGCGAATCAGCTGGGTCATGCTGGAGCTCCAGAATGAAAACCACTTGTTTTTTGGTCTTGCAAAACCAAATAAGTAGCATATTTTGGTCTCGCACACTTATGTGTGCGCGAGAACTCAGAGCATCCCAGTTTAGGTGCCAAAAATGTTGGGGGGTATGCAGTCATATTGCCTAGTTTGGCCCTAATTCACTTCACTTTTACACTGAGAGTTGCCCACAGTGTGAATGGAGCATGATATATCCATTAAAAGAAAACCCTTGCTTCTCTTCCCCCCCACCTTCAGATCACTCTCTCCATGCCCATCCAGGAAAACGAAATCCAGAGTGTGCCAAACAGTATATGTTGGCCAGATGTCATGCTAGGACAGCCTCATGGTTGTCATGGTGACCATGAAACTACCCCATGAGCTACCCCAGACAGTGTAAGAGTCTGCAGTGCTATGTTCAAGACCATTTCTGTCAGCTCAGTTAGGGAGACTGTTGGGCAGTGGAATGGATGGTACACCAAATTATCCTGTTGGCCTAACACAAAATACTGCAGATTGACACTCAGGTGTACAGAGAGCCTGGAGAGCAAGATAGTTCTCCTATAGATAACAGTGGCCACCTTTAAGTCCGACAACATTTGGAGGGCCACAGGTTTCCCATACCTAGGAATATTTTTTTTATATTTTTGGTTGTGTAGTAAAGCCCACACTTGCAGGATTGCGTTGAGATGACCCAGAACCACCCCTCAGGGAACATGCAGATTTGGGAGTCCGCAGTTCCCTCAGAATAGCGCCTGCCATCTTGGCACAAAATGAAACCAAGCCATGCTTGCACACAGTGTGTTTATATTTCGAACTGCCCTGTGATCCTTGGATGAAGGTGGTATAAGAATTTAATAAATAAAATAAATAATAAATCCCACCTGAATTCCAGGCAAAGCCTTGATGTACTTTTTGTGTGTGTTCCTGAAACCAATTCTTTGTGTTTCACAATACCTTTTTGCTAATGTGCTCCAGTGTGCACATTTGGGATTTTGAGAAAGGGTAAACCTGGGTGCAGGACGCGGGTGGTGCTGTAGGACGTGGGTGGCGCTGTGGGTTTAAACCACAGAGCCTAGGACTTGCTGATCAGAAGGTCGGCAGTTCGAATCCCCATGATGGGGTGAGCTCCTGTTGCTCGGTCCCCGCTCCTGCCAACCTAGCAGTTCGAAAGCACGTCAAAGTGCAAGTAGATAAATAGGTACTGCTCTGGCAGGAAGGTAAACAGTGTTTCTGTGCACTGCTCTGGTTTCTCCAGAAGCGGCTTAGTCATGCTGGCCACATGACCCAGAAGCTGTCTGAGGACAAACGCCGGCTCCCTCGGCCAATACAGCAAGTTGAGCGCCACAACCCCAAAGTCGGTCACGACTGGACCTAATGGTCAGGCGTCCCTTTACCTTTAAACCTGGGTGCCTTGGGGCGTGGCATAACACAACATGACTGCCACCCCTAAAAGAGCTTTAAGATACACTACCACATAATGTTGCAGGTCTGCCTCTCCATCAATGGGAGAAGAAGGCACCTATGTCAGCTTCCACCATGCTCACTCGTAGAGAGAAGCACTTTGCACCTTTCTTCTGCTTAGAACAGAAGGGGAGGAGTCTTCCCAGGCATGGCATCCAATGAAATATGGGCGTGTTTAATGGGTTTTGTTTTTAAGGTGCAAAAGTGAACTGAGCAGGAAGAAGAAATAGCCTCTCAGGCACTGAATTTTGGAGGGAATATTTACTGAGAACTGAGAATGGGCAATATTCTGACATAGGAGGTACCGGCAGACACATTGGAGCCCACAGTCTCCATGTTGGTGATCCCTGTATACACTGCAAACTTATTTGAAGGACGCTGGTCACTGTGAGAGAACAGGATGCTGAACCAAATGGGCCTCTGCCTTGAACCAGCAGGAGCATTCCTCATGTTCTTAAGTTGGCATCTTAAGTTAGAACAATAATTCTAAAATAAGGACTCTCTGTGCACTTTTGTACTTAAAATATACAATGCTGCAAGGACGACAGTTACGAAAAGGAACACTATTTCCAGGTCACTGCACTAGCACCAGTTGAGCATTCTGCATGTTACTTGTAACTTGATCAGGTGCTACTTCACTTAATATAGATTAAGCGACTGGAGATGGATGATGGAAGAGATGCAAAGTGGCCTGAAGGAATACTGCGGTGCTGCTAGGATAATAGGACGATGTCTGTATGCAAAATATAAAAAGACTATTATGAGTTGTATTTTTTTCCCCTGTGCGCGACCATATGTTGAGCACAATTGGTGTGCATATGGACAGAGGACACACTCGACTGTAATCTATATCACAGGGACCAAAAATAAAACAGGAGCAAAAGGCTAAAATCATAAATGCTGTTTTTTACAGGGCAAATTGAAAATGTTTGTTGTAGCAAAAATATTGCTGCATTAATTAATAGCTTTGCAGCACATTCTGGCAAGGAGTGATAAAAGACAGAGTGGATTTTCAGACTTTTCTTTAAATACTCTTCCCTTCAAAGCTGAGTGCAAACGGTTAGCAAAGTTTGGGTTTTAGAAAAAAAATGTTTATTAAATTTGTAGCCCGCCCTTCATCCATAGTTAGCGCCTTTACTCAATACTCTGGAGATGTCACCGTATCTAACTGTTCTCACCTCATATGGCAATTTTACATGAAGATAGTTAATTAATATGTTCTATGTTGAGGGTAGGTTTCCATGTCTTCATCCTTGAATATTATGAGGTAAGGCTTGGTGATGTCAAGAGTCAGAGCAGGACTGTTGATGAAGTGCAGTAATATTTCATGGAATATGGCATGTGGTGAATATTTTCCCCACTTGTGATTCCCAGCAAGTAGCATTCACAGGCATGGAAGCAAAGTATAGCCATCACTAATGGTCTTCTTATCCATGAATTTGTCGAATCCTCTTTTAAAACCATTCAAGTGGGTGACAATCACCATCATGTTCTTAAATGGTGGTGCCCAGAACTAGACATAGGGCTGCATCCCATGCTGTTACTCAGAACAATCCCATGGAAATTAATGAACATGGCTAACTTTAGCCCATTAATTTCAAGGGGTTTACTCTGAGAAGGACCTATAGTATGCCAGGCAAGATCTGACCAAAGCAGAACAGAGCATAGCCATTTCTTCTCACCGTCTAAATACATATTTCTGTCAATGCAATCTAGAAGATACTTCGGTTGCATTAACCATTGCTAAGTATTGCTAGTCTCCTAGCAAGCACCAAGTCTGACAAAGCCATACTGTGGTTTTTGCTTTTTGTTTTTAATAAAAAGATTACAAAATGGCTCCCTAGTTACAACAAAGGAAACTTTTAGTGGTCTTTTACTTCTCCATATTAAAGGTGGACTGAAAATGTCCTTTGTAGTTTGAAGCTGATACTGTACAATGACATCAAATTAGGAAAGGACAAAAAGAGTTTGATGACAGATGTGAGACGCTCCCTGAATATTAAAGGGCATTGGAGAGATCTGCTGCTGTTAATATATGTACAGTAAGTTGCTGTCATAGCAGACCCAGATTTCTCCCCCCTTGAGAGAGTAATCTCCTTATAGATGAATCATTGAAGCATGAAAACATATTCTTTGGACATGGCGCTGTAAAAATGGAAGGATATGCATCAAACAATGCTTTTGTATAATGCTGAAATGTTTAAAAGACGGGGAAATGTTGGCTGGATGTGCATTTTTTTTAGAGTATGCTATGGAAAAAACAAATAATTGAAGATGTATCTATTTAGAATATTTATGTACTGCCCTTTCAACAGCATCCATTAAAATACCACAAGCACATGGCAACAATGACAATCAGGTCTCTCCTCCTCCAGCTAACTGCCTAATACAAAAGATAGATGGGACCTGACAAACCTCAGTAATTCCATATACAAGGAGCCACCACCGAAAAGACCCTTTCTATAGGCTTCACACCACATACATACTGACGAGGAACCACCAGGAACGTCACATCTGCTGATTTTAGAACATGGGAAGTTATTCTCTCAGATATTTGGGTCCCACACTTTTTGGAACTTTAAATGTCAACATAACCATCTTGAATAAAGTCTGGAGAACAATTGGCCACTAATCTAGCTGTTTTAAGATATGGGTGATATGTTGGCAAACTGCTGCCCCCTACTGATATTGTTGGTGCAGCGTTTTCCACTAGCTGCAGTTCCCAGACCATCTTCAAAGGCAGTCCCCATAGAGAAAATGGCAGTAGTCCAGCTTGGAACATGAACATCTGAAGGCAGCTTTATATCAGGAAGTTCTTAGTCTTTGATGTTTTACTGTGTTTTGTATATGCTATAGACTGCCCAGAGTGTCTGGGGGGACCCAGCCAGATGGTGGGATATAGATGATGATGATGATGATGATGATGATGATGAAATGACCATAGTTGGCACACCAGATGAAGCCAGGCATAAGTCCTCCAAGCTACTTTGGTCACCTGGGTCTTGAGTGACAAATATGGTTCCAGGAGCACACCCAAACTATGGACCTGTTGACTTTAAGGGGAGTGCATTCCTATTAAGAACAGGTAATTCCCAGGTATGGGAACCACTGACAGCACTTCCATCTTGTCTGGACCTACATCCAGCTCATTTCTGCCTCTAGACTCTGCCTTCAGGACTTGCACTGTTCCACCTGGTACTGATGCAACAGAGAACTAGAACAACGTGTCATCAGCCTACTGGTGAGACCCTGCTCCAAATCCCCTGATGGCTGCTTCCAGCAGCTTCCTATATATAAAATTTATATTCTGTGTGGAACATGCACTGCATTTTTTTAAAAAAAATTCCAGTCAGTTGTCAGTATTACACTTGCAATTATCTGCAATTTCCATGCCACTGCTGGCCTCAACTTCTTAGAGAGCATTTTAGTGGTGCCTACTTGCAGATACAGTTGTGGGAAACCCACAAATCTGACTGGAGTGCAGGGAGAAAAATTACACTTGTGTGGAGGAAAGCATCCCAGAAAATCTGACTTTTCCCTATTGTGGACTGGAGATGGTTCAATATGCTCCTTCTGTTAAAATAACTTTAGATCTTCTCCAAATGTTTTGAGACATTGAACATTTATTAAAAAATTTAAATGTGTGTGGATGTTTTCTTCAACAATTCCCCCCCTTTTTTTTTTACAGAGAAGTACTGGAATTTCTCACTATGGTTTCAACTGAGAAGATAGACTTATTTAATGGCTTCAACAGACTGTGTTGGGATACGTGGTTACACTGACATAAGGAGAAGAAATTATTAGAATTGGGTTTCAAAAAGGAACATAAGGGAATGCATGTAATGCACGTCTGTTGTTCTGGCTAAATACTGTATGGAACAGAAGCTCGTCAGCAACGGGGATGGAGAGCAGTGTGTGATGTATACAGGATTAGGAAGAATAAAAATGAGAGCAAAGAATTATGCATCTCTGCATTTCTCCCTCCCAATCCCATACACAGGATGTCCCTGTACCATTTGCACACAGTCTAGCATCTAACAAGTATATTGTTACTCTGATTTTTGCTTTCTCGGTATCATTCTCAAAAGCGATCCCAGAGTGGATTTGGCCTGACAGCATGCAGGAAATATTTCAGAAGAATCATATTGGCAAGTCTAAGTTTTCACTTGGTGATAGATTGAAAATGCCATGTTGTTTTACTATTGCGTTCCATCGTTTTGTGGGTTCTTTGTTGTTGTTTAGTCGTTTAGTTGTGTCCGACTCTCCGTGACCCCATGGACCAGAGCACACCAGGCACTCCTGTCTTCCACTGCCTCCCACAGTTTGGTCAAACTCATGCTGGTAGCTTCGAGAACACTATCCAACCATTTCATCCTCTGTCATCCCCTTCTCCTTGTGCCCTCCATCTTTCCCAACATCGGGGTCTTTTCCAGGGAGTCTTCTCTTCTCATGAGGTGGCCAAAGTATTGGAGCCTCAGCTTCAGGATCTGTCCTTCCAGTGAGCACTCAGGGCTGATTTCCTTAAGAATGGACAGGTTTGATCTTCTTGCAGTCCATGGGACTCTCAAGAGTCTCCTCCAGCATCATAATTCAAAAGCATCAATTCTTCGGCGATCAGCCTTCTTTATGGTCCAGCTCTCACTTCCATACATCACTACTGGCTTTAACTATACGGGTTCTTTAGGTGTTTGTTTAAAAGACCTGCACTGGTTGAGTATGTGTATTTGCAGGGGGGCAGCAGACATCTATGGAGTACCTGATCTCAGACAACCCCAACACAGGAAAGGTGCATCCTGGTTGCTAGGGGCAATTAAGACATCTAAAACTATCCAAATTTCAATAAAGAAGCAGACTAGGAAAGTTATCTATTTGTTGGAAGAGGAAAATATTCAGTAGGCACCTGAAAGACATCAGAGATGGTTTCTATGAGGTTCCAAGGAATAGGAAAGGAGAGAGAAGCAGGAAAAGTGCACTAAATGGGAGAGGAAAGAATCAGCTCTTTAGGACCCTGTAGATTCCAGCTGCCTGGTGTCCAAGCAAATCGCTCATCAACCATAGCTGCAACTTCGCACATTGACTGAAAACCCTGAAAGTGGGAGTAGTTGGGCTGGTTTGTCTCAGATAAAACATTTAGGAGGGCACCTGCATATTTAGCTTCAGAACTTTATTTTTAGGAGGGCTAGAGACTCTTGCATTTCCCCCTATTCCTGGACCCAATACATCAGTAACCCTTGTGCCCATGTCTTGGTGGCCTTCATGAATAGACTAAAACAGCGGTTCTCAACCTGTGGGTCCCCAGATGTTGTTGGACTACAACTCCCATCATCCCTGAGCTCTGGCCTTGCTAGCTAGGGGTGATGGGAGTTGTAGTTCAACAACATTTGGGGACACACAGGTTGAGAAAGGCTGGGCTAAAACATCTAGCTCAGGGCTCTTTTCACCAGGCATAGCCAATATAGTGCCTTTCCAATGTTGCTGTGCTTCAACTCATTTGATCCCTGACCATTGGCCATGCTGGCTGAAGGCTTGATAGGAGCTGGAATCCAACAACATTTCGAAATCACCGCATTGCCTATCCTTGGCCTACGCTTTTAGGATTTCAGCAGCTTTCAGGATTCAAGATTTCAGACCGGGGGCATTCCCAGTTCCATATAGAGAGCATGGCAATTGAACCTGAGACCTTCTGCATAAAAGTAGATGCTTTCCTATTGAGATACAGCCTAGCTACCAGCTGCCACAACAGCTTCTGAGGCTGTGGACATAGAAGATCATTAACAATTGGTTGGTGGGAACCTTTATACTTCAACATTTAAAGTCTTAGTGATTCATTGGGGTTACCTCCAGGTTAGTAGAAACAGGAGCACAGTGTAGGCTTTGGCACTGGGGGAAAGCAGGATTCTCTCTCATATTTTATTAAAGTTTTTCATAATACAATAAAAGAATCTAATCTAAATAAAAACAAAAACAGAGGAAAGAAAGAAAAAAGAAATTGCAGAGGTAACTCTCAAAGTTAACTCTCAGACGTGTCTCTTAGCCCTTGTCCCCCACAGAAAGAGGCAAAAGCTTGAGGAAAGTAGGATTCTTGTGCCTTTAATAGTGGTGTGGCAGGCAGAAAATCAACAGGCTTTCTAGTATGGAAATAAAACTATGGGGGAAGCTTTTCCTGTTCAGACGGTTAGATACTTTATTACAGTGGTGCTTCGCAAGATGAAAATAATCCGTTCCGCGAGTCTCTTCGTCTAGCGGTTTTTTCGTCTTGCGAAGCCATCCTATTAGCGGCTTAGCAGATTAGCGCTATTAGCGGTTTAGCGGCTTAGTGGCTATTAAAGGCTTAGCGGCTTAGCAGCTAAAAGGCTATTAGCGGCTTAGCGGCTTAGAAAAAGGGGGGGAAAGCGAAAAAAATCGCAAGACTCGCAAGATGAAAACGTCAAGCAAGTCCATAGGGCAGGGGTCTGCAACCCGCGGCTCCGGAGCCGCATGTGGCTCTTTTACACCTTTGCTGCGGCTCCGGGGCGGATACTAGCGAGGGGAGGAGGCGCATTGTGCACCCCGACACTCCCCACTGTGGCGGGTGCTGTACTTGCTGTGACGTCGCATGGGGGTGGTGCATGCGTTAGTCACGCACTGTCCCGATGTCACCTTCCCGCCCGCTGTCAGATCGCGGCTCCGGAGATATATTTGTTTTAAATGTCGCAATGGTTTTGCGGCTCCCAGTTTGTTTGTTTTCTTCGGAAACGGGTCCAAGTGGCTCTTTTTGTCTTAAAGGTTGCAGACCCCTGCCATAGGGAAATTCGTCTTGCGAAGCACATCGAAAAACGGAAAACCCTTTCGTCTAGCGGGTTTTTCATCTTGCGAGGCATTCGTCTTGCGGGGCACCACTGTATATGTGTGTCCACTGATTTATTTCTGGGCCCTCCTCTCCACCTGCAAAAGAGGACACAACTATTCATATGACACAGCGTATGCAAATGTTATGCAAATCTGTGTCCTCATTTGCAAGTGGGTCAGAGGACCCCAATCCACATACAGTGTACCAGGCCCAGAAAATCCTGTGGGCTCCCCTGCCGTTCCCAGTCTCTTTTCATTTCATTTGTTTCCAGACTGCGGAACATAAAAGAAGCAAAAGAGACTGATATCTCTATTCTTACTATTGCAATCAATTTAGAGATCTAGCGTGTTGTATTTGTAACCTCGGGGTTGTTTTTTTTCTTTTCTTCCCCACACGAAAATGAAGTTTTGTCATAGCTAATAATTGATCTGACAAAAGTGTTCACAGTGACTTGAAGGGTGCCTTTGGTTACCAAGACAGATTTTTATAATAATGAGTCTTTTTCCTGTGGGGGGCTGTGAACTGCTAATTAGCATCTATGACCCAATATTCTCAGCAAATAAGAGTAATAGCAGTAATTTCTAGCTTTATGTAGGGTGGAACTCTAATATTACCAGCACTTCTGTTGCATTTGTAATTAACTGCAAGTAATTATTATAGTCAAGGAGTATATATCCTAATGCTCCTAGGTAATAAAAAAAATATTGGAATGATGTTTGTAAAACTCATATGTTCCATGCTGGGTATACTGATTTATTTCAGAGTGCTGGTGATTATACACAAACTATTTTTTTTCTAATCCTGCTTTATGTCTCTGCACATTGTTATCATTCTTAACGTTTATGGGCAACTATATTGTCCTCATCTTAATTCCCTGTAGTTCCCACCCCTGATGAGTTTTAATTAATATTTTGCTTTCCACGATGCCGTCTGATTCAAACGCTGGACATTTGTCTGTAGGAGGCATTGATAGAATAATTTGTTTTCACCCAGTTTTAATTAAACGTTTTACATTTGGTCTAAGAACATGGCGAACTTTAAACCGTGAGTCAAGGATAAAATAGGCACGAGAATCACAGATGAAATAGAGCAGTCAGGGTTTTGGATTCCCCTCCCCACCCTTCCGTAAACAAAGCTTTTGTCACTGCAACGTAAATTATGTTTTGAGTTGATGTTTTCTTGCACCCTTGAATAAGGGGTGCGGCCTGGGCAGAAGTAGCCAACAAGGACCTATCTCCCCTTTGAACATAGGGAGCTTTCTGACTGGTTGGTGGGGTCAGGCAGTTCAGGACAAGGAGCAAAACAAGAAATTCTCAGGAGCCAAAGACTATTAAGGAGAGCTTTGTTCTTTGCACAACTCACTTGAGCTCACAGTGGTGTAAAGACCCGTGGCATATCAAGCTTTTGAAGGTTAGAGGCATATGTAGAATATCCAGAGAAAAGCATCAGGAATATTTGATCACTTATTTTCTTGTTAAGGAAACAGAACTGCAGGTACAGAATTATTCACGGCAAACGATATATTCTTTCTGTAGGAATAAACTGATTAATAAGTTTATTTTAGGAGTGGCAGAAAGCAAGAAAATTTGTGTTACCTTTGGGAAAAGCAATGCCTCTTTCTGTGCATTGGGTGTGTGTGTGGATTCCAAGGAGCCAACAGCAAATTTACAGGTGCATTGGCTGTCCCCACACTTGCATAAAAGGAAAATGCACTGCGATTTCTAGTCCCAATACGTAAAAGCATAGATATTTTGCACAATACCCTTCTTGTGTAGACATTCCATTTTTCCATATGAAGACAATATGATCTTTACATTGAAAAAGTAAGGGCTCAGTCCCCTGAAAACCTCAGTGATGGGGAAGGGATATAATGAATCAGGTAGTTACTGAGGCATCTTGGAACCAAGTTGTTAAGCGTCTTGTAAAGTAACACAAGAATCTATGGAACCTGGCCTGGTAGTATATGGGCAGTCGGTGCAAGCTTTTGAGCATCGGTTATGAAGTGATGATAGTCTGTACCCATCAACAGTCTAGCTGCATCATTTCCATCATCTGAAGTCTCTGGAAAAGGCCTGAGGGTAACCCCAAATAGAAGACAGTGTAGGGATCAAGTCTTGAGGTTACCAATGCACGAATCACCATGGCCAGGCTATTCCTGTCTAAGAGCAGCCATAGCTGATGTATCAGCCATAGTTGCTAAATTGCACTCCTGGTCACTGAGGCCACTTGAGTCTCCAGCGACAAAGATTGATCTACGATAAGCCCAAAATTCCAAAATAAATGTTTTCTTTCCTTTTCACGGTGCTCCAAAAGAACACAGACACAATCCCGAACCTCAAGTGCACTGTACAGGTACCTTACAAAGGGTGTGTTTGCGGAATCAACATATGAATCCTGGGATCCACTATAGTTCTTGGTTTTCAGGCAGTCAGTCTGATGGAGGATGGACAATAACATGGCTTCATGTAAGTAGCGCTGAGATATTTCTATAAAACCATTCCCCACTGTCTTCCCCATCTAATCACAATGAATTCTCTTGAATGCCTCATCGATGAATTAATATGAAACAGATTGAAAAGGCTCCGAAGAAAACCCTTAGAAGCAATTTCTTTCTTTCTTTTTACCTTGTGCAAGTAGACCCATAACTCTTTCCAATTACACAAATTTTCCATTTATTAGTTGGCATATTGTAAAGCATTACTTGCCTTCGGAGAGCAGAACTTTTGGGTTTTGAGCGGTAAAGCTCCGGAGACAAAAGGGGGAAAGGTCTGCCATGCTTGCAAGGAAGGAGATGTTCTCTTTTTACACCCCCCCCCCAGATAATTCCTGCTTGTGCTACAGCCACATGATTTCCATCATAACCAAAATTATTTGCGTAGCATTTCCATGCAACTTCCATTTCACAGTTTTAAAGCTCTGGTTCTTAGAGAGACGTGTCGGCAGTGCATTGTATGAGAATCTCCGGGTAATCAAATTGCAGGAAGGCGGTTATAAGAGTCTTTGCTCATCCTGAATTGCTGAGGAAGAAGCAAATGTGGAAATTATGAGTAATGCAATTGATGGACTTAAAGCTTTTAAATATGAAGACTCTCCACAATTGAGATGTATATGAGTTCAGAATCTAATAAGTGGTAAATACAATAGGTTTCAATAAGATATTTTATCAAGTGCTCTGCCTCGCTTTTCACTCGCTTTGGTTTTTATGGGCAGCATTAGCATCTAATCAGCAGACAAGTTGGAAAATTTTTATTGTGACACATAATCATTTTTAGCTCATCATCTTTCTTTTTACATACTCCCTTGCTCTGGATTTTTTCACAATGCACATGCTTTCCAAGCTGTTTTGTCCCCCATTTATTTTAAACAGAATTCTATTATATTACCAGGATGTTTATTGACAACTTATTTACGGCAGAACATTGCAGGTACTTGTATAAGCTTCTGCAATGCAAGTGTACTAAATTCAAACATCTAATGGACTTTTGAATGTCCCTTGATTTACACAGCTCTTTAAGCAATACTGGCAGCCCTAGAGTTTTGGTGCAGATTTTTAATACTATTGCAATTGAACAAAAACACACCATTCATTCTTTTCTTTTTTAAAAAAATGGAAGTTATTTTCTTAATGTATTCGTGGGTTCTTTTAAAATTCTAAGCATTGTTTGACTTGGGGGAGGAAATAATATTAGCATGGAGGCGAGGTGATAAAACATTCCGTTATGTTTAGATGCTACCTAAACCCTATTCACACAAATCCTTGCACATAAATCCCACATGCAACCATGGGGGATTGTGCAAAGCTCCATATTATCCCCACTTCACTATCCTCCATTTGCCTCCAGCTCATGGAGGGCCAAGTCTAAAGTGAGGAGCCTCTTTTAGACATAGAAGCATCCTGCTCAATTCAGGGCCCTCCATTTTGCAGAGTTCTGAACTGTGTGAGGGACCTCCATGTTCAGAAAGGACTCTCTGCTTCAGACTTCAGCCTCTACAAGTTAAGGAGGCTTGCTCTCACTTGCCCTATTCATATGTAGGGTTTACATGGAAGCAGAATGCCCAAACAGGACTTTAAACACCTCTGTTGGGTATCTGTTTGGGTTTGAGGCATCATTGTGATGTTAAATTCTGACTTGAGACCAAGCAGACCTGAATTCAGCCATGATGCTTATTGGGTGTTTTCTGGAGTGATATGGATGAAAAAGGTCACGATGGGATAACCCCCACATTTGCTGCATAGTGCTTTTGGGGAAAAACAGAATACTACCTTAATAGATAAATACAAAGCTGAGATCTGGGGCACCAGCTCCTGGGGGCCCAGCTGTTTTGGGGGCCCCAGTATATTTTGTGGGGGGGGGCCTCTACCTCCCCCATGTTAAGGCAGTGAAAGAGGCTGAGTATGGAGCTGAGCATGGCGCAACTCCAGTGGCCAGCTCCTTGCTCTCCTCCTGCCATGGAAGGGAAGGAGGGTGGAAGCAGCCTGTCACCAATTGCAGCATGAGGAGGAGGTGGACAAGGAGCCACAAGCCACTGAAGCTGCACGGCCCCCACGTTTGGCTCCGCCCACAGCTCCTCCTGATATCCATCATACCCACAACATTTGCCCCGCCCAATTGCCCTCGCAAGCTGGCACTTCTGGCGGAGATGAAATATCACTGAGGTGTGACGTTAGCCCATGACAGGAGTGAGATAGGCCAATAAATGTCTCCCCTGAAATCATTCCCAAATATTACCCCAGTTTTGCTGCTTCTGTGGCTGTTTAAACAAACAAGAGGAATTATCAGACAAATTCAGAGCCATTCAAGGACAAATTTCAAGCATCCAGAAACAACCAAGAAAGGTCAGTATAAAGTTGTGACCTAGGAAAGGTGAATCCTGAAGAGGGTATCCAGGTCCTATCATCTAAGACATCACCACTTGATTCCCTTCTAGATGGTGATAGTTCTAGTCTGAAAGGGGACTTGGGAATTTTGCAACTTTGCAAAGAGAATAAATTACACAATTTCAAGATTGGAAGGGCATACAGACAGTACTGAAAGCCAAAATGAAAACAGACTCACCCAGATACCAACACCTACAAATTTGGGCTTTCTTGAGTAGGATGATTAGAAGTCAAGAGATCTAGAGAGATGTGCCTGAGTTTGAAATAATATTAGAGAATGACAAGCCAGGATGTTTCTCTTAGATGTGTCAAATTATCATCAACACTCAAAAGAAAAATAGAATGCAAATATATGTTTTAATGGAATAATGATATAAATAGGGAAATTACAAGAGAAATGTGGTTATTTTTATTTCATAAAGGCTCAATAGCAATAGAATATTATATTAAAATGGAAGTCCAATGATACTAGACTCCATGGGGAAACAAAATTGTAAGTAAATCAGAAGACAGAATGTTTTAGGTATGTCGGGAACAAAAAGGTAATTTCCATCACATGTGGTAGAGGTGTGAAAAAGCACAACTATTTTGGCGAACAGTGGCAGAAAAGCTTAGAGAAACGTTTCCAATACAAGCAATTTTGGACTCATTATTGTGTTTATTAAATCCCCTCAATTCCTTCATCCAAGTCATTTATAAAGATGTTGAACAACAACTGGGCCAGGACAGAACCCTGTGGCACCCCGCTTGTCACTTTTTTCCAGGATGACAAGGAACCATTAATGAATGCTCTTTGGGTTCAGTCAGTCAACCAGCTACAAATCCACACTTACCTCGTTCAACCCACATTTTACCAGCTTCCTCGCGAGAATATCACGGGGGACTTTGTCAAAAGTCTTGTTGAAATCAAGATACACAATGTCCACAGCATTCCCCTGATCCACCAAGTTTATAATTCCATCAAAAAAAGAAATCAGATTCGTCTGGCATGACTTATTTTGGAAAAACCCATGCTGGATCTTAGTAGCCACAGCATCCTTTCCTAAATGCTCACAGACCAACTGCTGAATTATCTGTTCTAGGAACTTCCATGGTATCATTGTCAAGCTCACTGGTTGGTAGTTACCTGGGTCTTCCTTTCCCCCCTTTTTGAAGATGGGGACAACATTTGCCTGTCTCCAGTCTGTAGGGACCTCACCTGTTCTCCAAGAATTCTCAAAGATACTAGACAAAGGCTCTGAAATTACGGTACATCTGACAGCGCCTTTAGTACCTTTGGATGCAGCTCATCAGGCCCTGGAGATTTGAACTCATTTAAAGTACCATAGCTAGGTGTTCCCCTACTACCTCTCTTCCTACCTTGGGCTGCAGCTCCCTCCTTATATCATTTATTCTGTTATCATCAGGTTAGGCATCACTTTCCTTTTGGGCGAAGACATTGGCAAACCTTCCAATGACTATTTTAAGGTTATTGTTTACTAAAGCATGGTAACATAAAGTAGTACCAAAGGAACTAGAATTAATTAGTAAAATCTGGGAACAACTAGAAATCATAAAATTAACTGCAATGATCCACCCTTATAAAATTACCAGGGAGGATATTGAATCCCACAATTACATATATTAAAAGAGAACTAGGCAGAATTGATATAAGGATAGACTACTGCTATGAATTATTTTTATCTCTTAGATGAAATTAGTTTCGAAATTGTATGGATGTAAAAGTATTTATGTTTATATTCATATGTATTTATATATGTGTGCATATGTCTTGTTTGTGTGTTTTGTTTAGCTGTATATTTTTGGAATGGTATTCATAAAAAAAATTTTTATAAAGCAATGAATGAAAATAGCATACAAAAATCATTCTAATAGGGGGAACTGCATTCAAAAATATTTTTATTAATAAAACAGCATCTATACATATGTTTGTTTGGAACCATTTGCACCAAACTGCAGACAAATTTTCATTTATTTATTGTTAAAGTAAATTGTGGAGAATTGAATATAAAGTTGGAAAAATGAGTGCTGAAATTGACAGACTCACCCATGCCTACCTGACACATTCCCTTGAGTGGACTGGTCAGTTTAACGTAGTCTTCTTTTCTGCTCAGCTTCAGAGCTGAGGAATATACAACACGGAGTGTCTTCAAATGAATTAATATTCACAAAGGAGCAAAGAGGAGCTCTTTGAGGAAGGCAGCGAATTCAAATGCAGTGCGCAGTAAATGCCCAAGCTCTAAGTGCCCAATTGAGCTAATAACAAGAATGATGATGATGAAGATGCTGCTGAGGGGAGGGGGGACGAGAGCACATTCGCGTTTGTTCACTTACTCGCCTCATCATAACTGTATTTCCCAGTGACAAGGATGAAAGCAAACTAAAGAATCTCTTGGATACAGAATTGTTTTTCCATGGATGAGGGATTACTGATTGGCTTTTTAACTTAGGCTTTTCCAAATAGTTTTTCAGTTATTTAATTTACTCTACATGGAGCCTATTGATTATTCAAGTTGGCAGTCAATTTTATAGGGCACCCCGCTGTTTCTTTGCTTAATGTAGTCAATGATAGTAATTGCTTGATCAGTGCAGCCCATGAAATAGGTTTTGTGTCTTTTTTTTTCCCTTTTACAATGCATTGATGGCTTTATCTGATGTAGTCTTGGCAGGGCCCGGGTTTTACAGCACTATCCCGAACTCCCAGAGGTCTCTAGATTAATGGCAATGGCTTTCGGTCGAAGCTGCTGATACAGCTCTCCAGAAGGTATTCGCACATCTGGCATGCCACACTTGGCACGGGTGCCAGCTTTTTCTGTTGTGCAGTTACCAAATGGCTCACCAGTGCCTAGTTAACTGTTTTCACTAAGGGAATGAGATAAAAAGCTATTCATGGAGATCTTGGCACCCTCTCTCTGTTCTCTGGTAATTACAATTTTTTAATTTTTCCATTGCACTTTTTATGGAGACAATCGACAATTAGAAACAACTTGGCGTGCCAAATATTTGTGCTACAAAAAAAAAAAAATCACAGCTCATTTTTGGTCTTGTTCCCAAACTGGTGGGGTTTTCCTGCAAAGTTATTGTAATAATTCCCATGCACCAGTTTACAGATTTGACTGTCATTTCATAGTATTCTGGTGCCCAGTTAAACATACACAAGCCCATTGATACCAACGGTTTTAAGCAATGGTAACTGAGCGCAGAGCTTGGTTGTTGTTTTTTAGCCAATCCTAAGAAAGAAGCACAGGATTTCAAACAGCTACTTGCTTTGGGCAAATAACCATTCTTCCTGAGGGGATTTTCCTTGCCAAAACACAGTGCTCTGCAATCATCCTACAAATTGCAAGTGGCTGGGAGAATGTTTTGTAGGCTAATATATATGCATTGTTTTTGTTAGATTATTGCATAATAAACTGAACATGTGAGATATTGTGGGCCCCAAGAGGTGTCCTATAAATTAGTTTATAAATAAGGGGAGTGTCACAACCGAGAGTGATATCCTTTCCTGGCCACCCCCCTGATGACCACAGCTGATGATGGGCTGGACCCAACACAGGAAAGGGGTCCTAGGTGATGCAGATAGGGGCTTCCGCATGTAACAAAAGTGGAGTTTAGTTGGCAAGGAACTGCTGCTGTAATGTCATTGTTCAAGAGTTATACCGTAAAACAATATCTAAGATATTGCTGGTGGCCTGATGGTGTAACACCTATTTACAGCAGCTGAGGACTCCCAGTTTTGTGATTTACACTAGTGATGTGTTTTCTTTTTGATGAAAGCTTTATTTGGAAGTTAGCTCTTTTGAACTTAGTGGGGCATCAAGCGGCACACTTATTGCTTGCCTAATCCTCCAGAAAAGCCTTTCTCAACCTTGGGTCCCCAGTTGATTTTGGCCTACAACTCCCATCATCCCTAACTAGCAAGGCGAGAGCTCAGGGATGATGGGAGTTGTAGTCCAACAACATCTGGGGACCCAAAGTTGAGAAACACTGCTCTAGAATGATCACCGTCTTCAGTTGGTTGGATAGCCTCCTATCAGGGATGCTGTAGCAGAAAATTTCCTGCATCTGCAGGGGGTTGGATTAGAAGTCATTGGAGGTGCTTTCCAACTGAATGATTCTGTGAATTCCTCCCAAATTCAGTGAACAAGCAAGGGGGACGTGGGGCTGTGCTGGGTAGCCACTCACCTGATGGTATGCTCATTTCATCCTTTCTTCAAACTCTTGTGCATCCAGTTGAATGTGTGAAAGGAATCCTGAATGATCAGGGTTCCTTATGGAAGCTTTATATGTGCGTAGGTGTCCCTTTCACAGGTTCAAATGATCATCAGCTGTGGTCATTATGGGGGGCAATAAGGGGTCTTGTGAGCTGCTGTGGTTATACTCTCCCCATACAATCTCCCCCTTTTAAAATATGTGTATTTATTTATTACATCATTTACCCCACCCAATCTATGAAACAAAGTTGAAGCTTATTTGAGAAATTTAGGAAAACTCAATAAAATTATATTTGAGAAAAATGCATATAAAGTGAGCATATAAATGCATTATATATGGGGAAACTGCAAAAATGTGTATAATGCGGGAAACTGCATACAAAAATGTATTTAGAGAAATTCATACTAAGATGCTGATGAATTTTCATGAGGACTTTTTTTCAATTAAAAAAAATCACTAACTGATGTGGGAAAGTGGTGAACTGAGTTTAAGATTAGAAAAATGAGAAATTGCGAGAAATCAAACTTGACAGATTCTCCCACCCCTACACTAAACCCAACAGAATGGATTTATGAGGAAACACAATGGGCTCAAATGCACATTCTCTTAGGACTGCAACCCCTGTTTTCATGCTGTCATGGTAATCTGAATTGTATTCCTATAACCGTGAGATGTAATCCCCAAAAAAACTAAAAAAAAAAAAAAACTGGCCAAGGACTGAAATGAAACGTGCAACACAGGTGCGTAAATCCACAGACAATATAATTGCAGAGTGCACACAGACGATTTACAATGCCTATGGTGACATCCTGCCAAAAATGTAAACATGTGATGGATTCTGGACCAGCTGTGATGTGAAGCGATTTTCCTCAGCTGAGTTTGACAGAGAGTCTGGACATGTGCAGTCCCCATATTAATTCATTTCTCTCCAGGTAGTAAACTCTAAATGCATAATGCATCTTTGGGTAGTAAAGGTCTACTGAGAAGACATCTGGAATATGCTATTTAAAATTCCTGCTCTGTCTTTAGCATCAAACTCCCAGTTACAGTGGGAAATAATGCATGAATAGCATAGCTCTCCATGCAATATTAATAACCCGCGTCCCTTTGTGTTTAGGATAAATAGCCTTAATAAAAAAATCTTACTGAAAGAAAATTACAGGAATAACACAGGCTGCCCTTCTTGGTCTTCAAATTGTATTATCAGTGTATCAACATTATCTTTGGGCTGTTTGACATTTCTTCTTCATTTTAAATGCATTTACAATGAACGGTTTTGCATTCCCCAACGTAAAAGTGCTACACCTAGGCGGAAATTTATTCTTGCCGATATAAATGCATACCGGGAGGTCACTGGGGAACATTGAAAATGTGCTGTGTGAACCAGAAGATGGACATAATTGAGGACATTCTGAAGATTCATTAGGCAGCCTTAAGGAAGTCTACATCTGTAGCTAGTGGTGGGCAAATCTATCAATTTGGGTTTGTCTTGGTTGCTCAGTTTCTGAGTCCAGATCAAAACAATATTCATGAAAATTCACCAGCAATTTACTGCATATCTCTCTGCATGTACTAAGGCTGTGTGTACAATCCCCGCTCCAATCCTCCCTGTGGCCTTGATCTGGGGGTCCCCAATTAGGTCAACCCAACCTGAGTCACACCAAAGACTTCATGCTCCATCAGGTCCTGAATTAGTTCTGAGGAGGAACTAATGTTTAACTAGCATCTCCTGCATGCAAAGGATTTGCACTACCACTGAGCCTCCATTCTTCTCCCAATGCATTGGTTTGTTCGTGACATGAAGTCCAGTGGCTCCTCTGGCAGTTATTGCTGGCAGGTGATGTTGATCTTCAGGGCTGGCCAAGCTCAGCAGGATGGGCAGGTGCTGCATATTCCTCCATGCTGATGCCCTTACCTCCCACCACAACCAGTGGTGGTGTGTGTTTGACTGTGTCTGTTTAGTTGAGAGCCAGTGTGCTGGACTAGGACCTGGGAGACAAAACCCCACTCAGCTCACTTGGTCACCTTCTGCCACTCACTGCCTCTTAACCTAACCTGCCTCACAGGGTTGTTGTGAATATTAGGAGAGCGGAAAACCATGTCCACCACCTTGAGCTCCTTAGAGGATAATGTGGCATATACATGCAATCAATCAATAATTAATTAAATAAATAAATAAATAAATAAATAAATAAATAGGTAAATTCTGAAATTTAAATTGCTGCAATCCGCCCTAAGACCTTCTAGTGAAGGTCAGTAATACATTTAATAATCATGATGATGATGATGATCATGGTCATGATCTATAAATAATATCTGCACTGGTGGGCATGCCAGTAATATGACACAGCCATTTCTAAAATGAAGGAAAATATACATCAACCCAGATGGAGAAAGGAGAATTTAACATTGCTTGAGAATATAAGCTGCATCTATTTTTATTTAGAATCATAATGTGAGTCTAAAGGCTGTACACACTATTGCATAAGAAACATGTTTTATCGTTGCTGGCATATCAGGGCTGCTTAAACCTTTCTTGTCGGGGTATTCTCTCGTTGAAAACCACAAGCCCTGCCCCCCCCCATGTTATTACCCTTTGGAGGTAAATGTTATGGGTGCTTATATTTTCTCCCATTGCGGGTTGAATATCAGCTGGGGGCAATTTTTAGTAGAAAAACATCCATAGGGAAAAGAATTAAGAATGTCCCCTTCCGCCTCTCTTTCTCTGATCAAACTGGCAGCCTGCTGCAAGTGCTTTTCATTCATCTCTTGAGTAGCATCCTCAGTGGGCCAAAGCATGCATCCATCTACTTGGGAAGCTTCCCATGCTCCTATTTCATGCTCCTCTGCGCAGTCAAGTGCAATCCCAGAAATGGCATCTATGACGCCAATCGTGTGTATTTTCGGAAATCGTGTTTTCTATTTCTTCAATAGTGGAATGTCCTATGGCAGGCATAAGAGAGGAATAAAGAGCTCCCTTCTACTGAATCACTAGCACAATTGTGCCTACCATAATTGGCAGCAAGCGACTGTTTTCCTGCTTCATGAGAAAAAGAGCAGCACACTTACTGGGGTGAAGCTGCATAAATAATCTCTCAGAGGTGGAGCTATAGCCACATACAGAGGGGTTGGGGTTCAGGACTGATCAGCCATACTGTTGGGAGTGGTGGGTACATGGTAGCTTGACTCAAGGTTATGCTACAACATGGCATTGTGTGTGCCTCAAGATTATCGCTCTGGTATTGCATTTCAAAACTGTGTGTAGTCTAGAAAGCATTGGGATTTAAATCCACAGTCATTGGCAAGCACCTTCATCTTGCTATCGTTCCAGACAATCAAAATCTTGGAGTTGGTCATTTGTAGATTCTTCTTCATGAAAGACTGAATTTGTGGTGAGCAAAGTAGAAATTCTAGATTGCCAGCGATTGGATTGCTCACTCTATTGAGAGATTAGCTCTGAATTGCTTTCTCCTTGTTCGAAAACAGGAAAATTCAGTGCTGGTCCGTTTTTCAATGAAATGGCTTTCTTAGCAAACATTTTATGGAGGCAAATGCTATTGTATAGTGATGCAATTCTGCCTTGCCAATGGAAATTCTGCCATATGCTATTATATTATTATGGCTATTTGTTAAATGCAACATTCAGCTGAACTTTAATTGATCCAACTAGGGAGATGCATTCTAGCAGATCCAATGCATTTCCACACATGTAAGTTTTAAAAAAACTTTGATAGACTTCTAGTAGGTAATGGGGGTGGGGCATAATTAAATGGTGTTTGCATTGGAAGGTGAATCATGTGATCCACATTTTCCAAAACCATGCGCAAACTGAAACACAGCCATTCCTCTGAAATTCACACTTCTCTGAATTTTGCAATGCAGTTATCCAGCCAAATCAAGTGCACAAAAACACATATACTAGTGTGAAGTGTGCATAGAATAGATATATTAGTGAAACTAACATTTAAAAATATATTGCCATGGGGGGACGACTGCTTTGCAAAAATGTGTACACTGGATGAAATTACATACACATATGTAGATAGGTAGATAGATGATAGATAGATAGATAGATAGATAGATAGATGATAGATAGATAGATAGATAGATAGATAGATAGATAGATAGATGATAGATAGATAGATAGATGATAGATAGATAGATAGATAGATAGAGATAGATGATAGATGATAGATAGATGATAGATAGATAGATAGATAGATAGATAGATAGATAGATGATAGATAGATAAATAGATAGATGATAGATAGATAGATAGATGATAGATAGATAGATAGATGATAGATGATAGATGATAGATGATAGATGATAGATGATAGATGATAGATAGATAGATAGATAGATAGATAGATAGATAGATGATAGATAGATGATAGATAGATAGATAGATGATAGATAGATAGATAGATAGATAGATAGATGATAGATATAGATGATAGATAGATGGATAGATAGATAGATAGATAGATAGATAGATGATAGATAGATAGATAGATAGATAGATGATAGATAGATAGATGATAGATAGATATAGATAGATAGATGATAGATAGATAATAGCAAACCAATTTGTAAATGTGGAGAAGTAAACTTAATATGAGAAACTGAGGCAAAGCAAAATTCAGATTTACTCATCTCTACTTGTGAGAGAAGTATATGGAATTTTATTCATTTTTCCTGTTTATAGATTTGTGGATCAGTAAGGTGTAGCGGTATCACGGCTTTCGAGGAACGGATGTGCTGATTCACTGCAGAATGCAAATACTATTTCTTGTATAAATCTACATTTAATATTGTGGCAGCTGTAGCCCAGTCATATGCACTGTATTAAATGGGTTTGTTTCCAAATAAGTGTGCATAGGATTGTAGCCTGGAGGGGGGGCACACACAGTAAGCACATTCTGAATTAAATTAATTCTTTGCAAATATCTTTTAAAGTCTAGTGTGTGGATTTTTAGGCTTAGTTCTGGATTCTGAGTATTTAGTGTTGATTGAAGAGGTTCATTATCACTAGCTCCATCGTTCCATTAGAAACCTGATTGCAAAGTGTTAATTCTGTTTTTTCCTAAGTTGTTTGATTCTCGGCTGAACCCAACACTCCTAAGTAGGTATTTGTTTATGCAACCGTAGTGAATAAATATGCTGACTGGCTTGCAGTCATACATATTCTAACGCAGCATCTGTCTTTGTTTAAACTGCAGTCATACTTTGAAAAGTGAGTTTGTACAGCTTGCACCATGGTTATTGTATCTCGATTGGTCTCCATTTCAAATCACCTCAGTTTAGAGGTGTGGCATTGGTGTTGTTGTTTTTTAAGTAACTACTTTTATAAGATTATTGCATTGTTAGATCCAAGTGCATTCGTTTTGGTCCTTATTTGGTAACGGTATTTATGTTTGCATGACTTTAAATATGCATTGCAGCTTAGAGTGTTGAAGTTGGTTAATCAGACACAAGCTATTGGAATAATAATAATAAAAAAAATCTGGTTCCTTTCTCCTTGAGGCAGTTTTGAATTATTTCTCCAAAGACAAAACATAAAAGTTCAAATAGCCAGGCAAACATGGCCAGTAAATGCCTCCGTTTACAACACGAAGGCTTTTCTCTGCTAATACAGCCCTGAGCAGCGTTGTGCAATTTTTGCCTGATCTTTTGTTTACTAAATGATTTAGCACTGAAATGCTGTGGAGTTGTCAAATATTTGTCTATTCCTCCACTCCCACTTCATGAATACTTGAATATCTATTTACCAAAATTATTTTGCAACTGAACCAGAATACACTCCTATGAATATTTTGAGCTCATTGTAGACCATCAGCAGGAGTATGGCTTGGCCAGAACCCTAACCTTTGAATGACACCAAGGTTTTTAAAATTTACATTTGTAAATTTTACGTATTATGATACAATAATGTCAATTAAAAAGAATTTTAAAAATGAGTATTATAAAGTTTCCAAGGAGAGAAAGATCAGAAAGGACAGTAGCATATAGATAATTAGATTAGTGTAAATAAGTTATAAGGAGGTATTTCATCTGTTACTTTATCACTCCAAAGCTGAATGTACAATACCCATTTCTCAATAAATTTGTTTTGATAATTATATTTTATAGCATTTCTGATGTATGACCCCAAGTTTTAAACAATGACATTTGCTTATGTATGACACACATACCAAGTTAAGCCTCGCAATGTTATCTCTGAAGTGTTGAATCTTGTACAAAAAAACTGGTTGGACTGACAGAAGATGAAGGCACACCCTCAGAGGCCTTCTTGCCAGCTTCATCCACATCTCCTCTTCTGAGTTTCTCCTAGTTCTTATACGTCAGGGCTCAGGAACCTTTCTCAGTCTAAGGACCGCTTCCTCTTCTTGACAACCTTGGCCAGGTGCCCGTGATGGGGAGGTCCAGAGGCAAAAGTGGGTAGAGCAACAAACATAAATTTTACCTTTGTGTAGTAGTCTAGCTTCCATACACTCTCACACCAGTGTGGTGTAGTGGTTAAGAGTGGTAGACTCGTAATCTGGTGAACCGGGTTCGCTTCCCTGCTCCTCCACACGCAGCTGCTGGGTGACCTTGGGCTAGTCACACTTCTCTGAAGTCTCTCAGCCCCACTCACCTTACAGAGTGCTTGTTGTGGGGGAAGAAGGGAAAGGAAGACTGTTAGCTGCTTTGAGACTCCTTCGGGTAGTGATAAAGCAGGATATCAAATCCAAACTCTTCTTCTTCTTCACACGCCCTTCCAGGCAAGCAAGAAGCATTATCAGAGTTTAAAGACACAGTCCAGTCAGGCAAAAAACAACAACAAAAGCCCTCAAGGAGAGTTTGAAGCAGAGCCAGTGAGGGATATGGCCTAGGGAAAGGGAGTGCGGTTCCTGGAGAATATCCTGAGGGCAAAGACAGAGAGGCCTCATTTGATCTCCAGGTCTCAACCCCCGTTCTACTTTCTCCATGCCTTCTTCACCTCATGCCAAACATGAACTTTGGCATCGCAGAGGGCAGTAACATCGGCTGTCTGGCACATCCAGAGACCAGCTAAATATATGCTGCCATGGGCTTCCATTGAGGGGGGGGGGGGGTTTGGAACTCAGAATTCCCCTCTTCAAGTCCAGTCATATGCTTTAGAAAGCAAAGGGATTCCCCCTTTACAGCAGCACCTCACAACTTTCTCCCAAGCCAGCACGTATGTTTCTACTTGTCTATGCACTTGGGAAGCAGCTGAGAAGCAGGATAATGCTTCTTTCTTTTTTAAGAGATAAAAATCTGGGAATTGGGTAATTCAGAGAATTCAGACTTGTTCATTTTCGGAACTGTTATGCCTCTGGTGTGTTAAGTACAATATGCTGTATACTGACAGAAATGTTCACGATAGCTTTCCTCCTCATAACATTGCAATATTGTTTTTCAGATTTCAAAATTTGATTACCTCCCGTCAATACGCCTCTGAAATGCCCCCATGGTTTAGTAGTTTGTGAAAGTATGGCCGTTCAATTGATTCATCAATTAAAAGCCAGATGATTAATCAACTAAAAATCTTTAATCGCTTTACCACTGTAGTGTCAAAGGCCATGATCCAGCACAGTTACGGCAAACTAAAATCAATGGGAATTACTTGAGCAATCACAGGTAATTACTATATACTTGACTGTCTTCATGGAACCACAATCCTCATACTTACTTTTAAATAATATTATTTTGTTGGACTCTTTTCATCAGCTCCCATTCAAAGTGCTTTGTAGTTCATTTGTCTGAAAGAACACCCCCAACATTCCCCTTTCTTTTGCAATCTGGAATCACATGAACAGTTTTCTTTGAAACAAGCTGGGACAGGTCTTCTACATATGATGTACACTGTAAATCTCAAGTCTCTCATTCTCTCGGCTAAACCCCTTGTCTTATACATGGTCTGGAATCTTCATTCCAGTCCCAGTAAGACTAATATATCCAACCCAGCTCCAATAGGGTTGATGGATTGACTGATGAGGGGAGATGGAGGCAATTTTTCTCAGCTCTTCTTCAATCCCATAGGCACGTAGCATTTGACAGATTGGGCAGAGCTGCCACAGAAGAGTTTGACACAGATGGTGTAATTAGAAAATGCGAAGTGTGAGTGTGAAATTTATCTTTGATCAGCACCTCCTTGCCAGATTGCCATCTATGTTAATATGATGATGGCTTCTTGGAGATAGATAGAAGCAAACAGCAGCCTTGAGGAAGGAATGGAAGAGTATTCTCTTACAATATAGAAAAATGGTATTTTTCTGTTTTCCATGCTGAAACTCTCTCTCTTTTTTATTTTTTTGAAAGGGGCAAAAAGAAATATGAGCTTCCCAGAAGAAAATTTGAACCTAATCTGTTTCAAATCTCGTACTCTCTCATAGCAACACTCAATATGGTGAAACCTTTTTCCTTTTGTGAGAAGGAAAAAATACATTAATTTTAATAGAGAACTAATTAAATGATCAATTATATGCAAGTGCACAAGAAGCTACTGACAGACTCATTTCTAAAGGTCTCCTGTAAAAGGAATACAACTAAAGAAATACAAAGGATCATTGCTGGGAAAGATTGTTGATCCAATTTTGAATAGCTTGAGATAATCTCTTCTTGAAACTTTCAGGGTTATTTTTCTCTCTCTATTAAACTTTATACATTTCCCCCCCTCTAAAGTTTTCTTTTCCTCTTCAGGAAATACAGTAATAGAAAAAGAATGTTGTGATGAAATACAACGTACAGACCAAGATATTTTCATCCATTTTTCTAGCAGCTCTCTGTGTGGGCTGGTTCACACAAACATGCGGCTCTTATTGTCTCCATATGGCCATATACTCAAATAGCCATTTCCATGATTGCAGGGATGTGGAAAAGAGCTGAGAAGGGTGCAGCTCGGCATTATGAGGAACACAAGGCTGTCATCAAAAATGGCGGCCCCGTGTCAAGTTCTCCCCTTGCTACTGATGGGTGAAATGACTCCATTATGATTAGTAAACAGGCATGATTTATGAGCGCAGCTGAACAAAAACTCAGGAGGGGGAAAGAGCTCTCCAAATTCCAAGCTGTCTAATCATGGTCAAATTTTAGTGCATTGCTAAAGTGCGCCTTGGGAATCCAGTGTGTTTAGTGCAATTGTTCCCTGATTGGCTAGCGTCATGGGCTTTGTTCATGTGCTGCTGCCCCATATGGTGAACAGCGGAACCTCAAGTTGAAACACCTGGCTAGGCAGGCAGGCTATTGAATCCTCCTGTACAGGAAATACAACAAGAGGACTTCCTGCTCCAGTTGTGCCTTGCTCATGAAACAAGCAATGGGCAATAGCATGTTGCTATATCCTTTAGTTGCTATATCCTTTAGGGACGCGGGTGGCGCTGTGGGTAAAAAGCCTCAGCGCCTAGGGCTTGCCGATCGAAAGGTCGGCGGTTCAAATCCCCGCTGCGGGGTGCGCTCCCGCTGCTCGGTCCCAGCGCCTGCCAACCTAGCAGTTCGAAAGCACCTTCGGGTGCAAGTAGATAAATAGGGACCGCTTACTGGCGGGAAGGTAAATGGCGTTTCCGTGTGCTGCGCTGGCTTGCCAGATGCAGCTTTGTCACGCTGGCCACGTGACCTGGAAGTGTCTCTGGACAGCGCTGGCCCCCGGCCTCTTGAGTGAGATGGGCGCACAACCCTAGAGTCTGTCAAGACTGGCCCGTATGGGCAGGGGTACCTTTACCTTTTAGAGACCAAGTCCCATTGAACACATATATATCCTTTAGTTGTCCTGACTTTGGGGTTGCTTCTTGGTCCTGCCTTACCCTATGGTCCTAAGCAGTGGCTTCGTCCATTGCCTCTGAGTCCCAGCTCACCTCACGGTCTAGTAGTGACATTTACAAACTGATGAGACACACATGGAGTAACTAAAGAAACATCTGAGCAGCTACAAAGATGGCGGACACCACTCAACTTTGCCACATTAGTTAGGCTACCCACATGAACTGTGTAAGTGCAAAAAGCCAAATTAACTTGCACTGAAACTTGTTTGAATTACGAATGTATTACATTTTTAGTACATTAGAGTCAGGGCTCGTTATACATACAGCTTTTAAAAGCAATCTAGATTCATATTTTGCACCAGATGGTTACAAGCTTTTATGGCATCACTAGTTCTTCATCTTTGTAACCAGCCACACAATGTTTGCCCCATATCCTCACATCATATCATGTCCCTACTACTGCTAAGCATGGATGGGTAGCTGGGACAAAATACAGATTCCACTCTAAAGTCTCCCTTCCTGAGCTAGCCAAGGATGTATCTGTGTTCATGTTGAAGTCCCGCCCCATCTTATTATGCTGGGGCACTTCACACTCTGTTGTCATGAGTGGCCAGGTTTTGAGATCATCAAGAGTAGAATCGAATAAGCTTGACACCACAAGAAAGAGTTCCCAAAAGTTTTGCTGCAAAATTTCTTAAACTAGTTACAAAATAAAAATTGCAAATACAAATCAACACAGTTTAAAGAAGTTAACTTGGATAGTAAGGTGTGTGAAATCTATTTATTTATTGTGAAATAAATTTTTATTGGTTTTATGAATACAAAATATAAATGAACACAAACGGTAAAAAACAAATCTGTATAAAGAGACTTCCCCCCCTTCCCCTCTGTGGGGTCCCATTTTAAACATCTAGAACTGCATATTCATCCATATTCCAGTTTTTATATCAAACCATATTATCCATAATAATTTTTACACCACAAGTGAGTCAAAATCCTGCTCTTGTTTTCATCTGCTTACAGTGGTCTCTTAGGTAACTTATAAAATTTCCCCATTCATTTATAAAGATTTTATCCTCTTGGTTTCTGAGTTTTCCAGTCAGCTTTGCCATCTCAGCATAGTCCATCATCTTGGTTTGCCATTCATTCTTCTCTGGTAGGATCTTCCTAAGGTGTGTGAAATTTAAATGGGAATTATGAAAGCTGGTTAGCACCCATAGACACCTTTGAGGATGATGGGTGTTTCCAGAAGCCAGCTATTTGGGCTGTGGGGCCCTTAGCTTTGTTTGGGGGCATCCTTAAGGCTAACTTGCCTAACCTGTCCAGAATTGTGGAGCCCCAGGAAGGGGTGGAGTTAGGAAGCCCTCCCTACTCACCTTAACAGTGTGCCCCAGGTCAAGAGCCAGTCATATCCCTTGCCCTGGGCAGGGCCTATGACTCAACCAAAGCTCTTAACTTATACTAGTATTACACATTGTTCATTTGCCCCCAAGAAATCTGTAAATGTGGCACATTCTCTGTGTCTTGATTCTTATTTTCTTCTTCCAGTCACAACAACCCCATCAAGATTACTGTTTTGCAGCGTATTATCAATGCGTTCATAAACATCAACCCATTGATGGTGAAAAATGGAAATGAAGTGAAGGAAGGGACACCTGGGTTAAACTGTGAATGCTGCAATTCAGAGATTAATTATAGAAATTCTCCAAATCAAACTGGAATTCCGGAGGCATGAAACCATTTGATTCTCAATCACTGCTTGGACCAAGTCCACTACAGTCCTAAAAAAATTTCTACAGGCAGAGTAGTATTTATACTGCAAATTTGCAGAAGTGTAGAAAATGTGTTAAAATCACATATTTCAACTTCTGGGCAACTTCACCTTTTAAAAACATGCATTTGTCTGTTTAGCTCAGTGTTGCCTACAATGTCTGGCAGCAGATCGTCTCCGGGATTTCAGAGTCTTACCCAGCTCAAATTCTAGGGCTTGAACATTGGAAATTCTACATGCAACGCATATATCCAACCAGTGCACTATTACATTAACCAAAATAGCACAATAGCTGGATAACATGTGGATGCTGAGAGAAATTCTGCAAGTTTTCTCCATAAAACGCAGAATTACTGCTACATAATCTGAACTGATTTTTGTGAAATCTTTATTAGGTTAGCTTTGACGTAGCCCCACATACAGGAGAAACTGAGGCACACAGGCTAGTTCAAGGTCATATCTCAATGGAATCTCTGGAATTTACATCTTCAGATCTCTTCTAGGCATTTGTTGACTCAAGGCATTCCGCTTTCTGGATAGGAGAGTCATTTGGACAGTTCAAAAGGTTTAGGTTTACAAAGCCTTGTGACACAGTTCATTTTGTTATAAGCTGCTCAAAAAATGCTCACATGGATGGTGCTAATTTTCAGGAAGGTAAATTAGCATAATTAATGACCAGCCAAATTTGGGGGTAATACAGTATGTAATTAACATTAGAGAGTTCTGTTGTACCACCTGCCCCCACATTTCATTGTTGCAATCTACAAACTGTACAGGAGGCTATTTTCCCCTTTGCTGCACTGAGCAGAAAGCAGCTTCCTTCATCAGAATAAGCCATTAGCTGTAATGGCATGTAGGTGTAATGGAATGTGCTCGAAACATCTGTGCTGAGAGCAGGGGAGAAATTGCTGCATGCAGTCGTAGGCCTTTGGGGAGCTTGATTAAGGATTGCTTCAGAGAACTTGAGATCTGGCTTGGGATGCAAAAAAAGAGAAGAAAGGAAAATAATGCTAATAGATTTACGGACGTAGTGCAGGGAGAACAAAGGATTTTAATTTTTTTTTTCCTCTTTCCCTTTATTGCTCTTATATGGCATCTGTTCTCTGTTGGGCTTTGACTTAATGAACTGATCTGGAAAAAATGTAGCAGAAAATGCAGTTTAGCAAAAGAGATTGTAGCTGTATAAACATGAAAATAGCTTGGTTTCCCCCCACCCTTCTCTCTCCTTTGATGAAATCTTCATTAACCAAAATAGACCCTTGCATTCATATTATTCCACTTGATATAGGCTGACACATCTAAAGGGGATCTTTACTGTTTTGTTTTGTTTTTAATATGTTTGTAACGGCAAAATCCACATCTAAATGTTTGAAAGACTATTGATTTACATTCCTGGTTTTTTGGAAGCTTGTTTTTAAATCTGCATTATTTGTTTCTAATGGTGGGGAGTCGGCCGTAGTGGGAATCCGAGTCCATGCATTTTCTATTTTGAGATCTAACTATAAGTAGATTGCATTTTTTTATAACAGTTCTTTTAGCCCAATTTCATTATTCATTCAACTGAAAAGCATTTTTAAATAAACTGGGAAACTTACTCTAAGGAATATAGGTAAATGTTTTGCCAATTTTTAATAGCAAAATGGTTAGGATCATTAAAAAATATAGATGCTTTAAGTGGGAAAGGTTCAGATACAACAAAGCAGGATAGCATAATATAATGGGCAAATATTAGGGTTGGCAGGGACACGGGTGGCGCTGTGGGTAAAAGCCTCAGTGCCTAGGACTTGCCGATCGAAAGGTCGGCGGTTCGAATCCCTGCGGTGGGGTGCGCTCCCGTCGCTCGGTCCCAGCGCCTGCCAGCCTAGCAGTTTGAAAGCACCTTCAGGTGCAAGTAGATAAATAGGGACCGCTTACCAGCGGGAACGTAAACGGTGTTCCGTGTGCTGCGCTGGCTTGCCAGAGCAGCGATGTCACGCTGGCCACGTGACCCGGAAGTGTCTGCGGACAGCGCTGGCTCCCGGCCTATAGAGTGAGATGAGCGCACAACCCTAGAGTCTGGCAAGACTGGCCCGTACGGGCAGGGGTACCTTTACCTTATTAGGGTTGGTAGGTTTTTTTAATCATTCTCTTCATCTTCTGCTTTCTAATTATAAATGACAACAAAGCACGACATTCACCAGCATTCTTCTTCTTCTTCTTCCATATGAAATAAAGCTTTCTGAGCCGATGCCAGTTACAAAAAATAAAAATTAAAAAAAATTAAAAACCCCGAGCTATGAAGTTTAAAATATGTAGGGAGGCAAAAGGGTAATAAAAATGCAAAAGCTAATAATATTACGGCAACTGCCATTGTTTACAATGCAGAGCACCTGCTGTTAAAAGAGAAAAAAAGACAAGAGGAAGAAAAAGTGAAATCATCAAACTGTTCCTAAATGGAAAATCTGGGCACCAAGCCAATTCCACAATGTGTTTCAGGTGTACTGTAAATAGGAACAATAAAAGGTGCAGAGGAGAAAATCAGAAATGTTAAATCTCAAAGACATTAGAATATTATGATGATGTTACTTGAAAGAAGAACCTTGGGCACCTTCCAGATTTCTTGTGTGAAGAAATGGGTTGAACATTTTACCATTGTATACAGTTGTAAAAATCTAATTATCCTTTAGAATGGGGGGGGGGGCAACGGAAACACCTTGATTAAATTAACCCCAAATAAGGCGGGTGGTGGTGGCGGCAGTGAGCAGGCA